>NC_136412.1:300576620-300579120 GCF_051521515.1 Lactuca serriola
ATAGGGTCATCCATTGGATGTGGTGTCTAAGCCTATTTCTTTATGATTTAAGCTCTCATGTTTGGAGGAATGTTTTCCCTCATGTTAGTACCATTCTGGGCAACTCTCATTGGGTGGTAGGTGCTGGTAACATCAGCTTTAGCATGGCTAACTGGGGTGCTGGTGCTTTTTCTGTGCAAAATGTGGATCTTAAGACTCCTTTTAGAGAAGTTATTCAATCTGCTGATTTTTCTACCTTAGTTCTGCCTAGCTTATCCACAGAGGCTCAATCTATTTTGTAAGATATCTCTCTAGATTCTGACATCCCAGATAGACTAGTTTGGCATCATTCCCCTTCAGGTCTTTTCTCCTCTGCTTCCTATTGGCATTTTTCCAGAATTCATGGCCAGAAAAGTCCTTGGTGGTCTCTATTATGGAACCAGTGGCTTCCTCCTAAGATGGGTTTATTCTCTTCTTCTGGAGATTCCTCAGGAATGCTCTTCCTATGGATGACAGGCTCAGATACATGGGCTTTCAAATGCCTTATAAATTGAATTTCTGCATTAGAAGTCAACAGGATTCTTTACTTCATTTGTTTTGTCAAGGTGAAACTGCCTCTCAGGTTTGGTCTTATTTGAAAGGTGTTCTTAATGCTAGTTTTGTTCAAGATAGTATGTCTGCTTTCACTAAGACCTGGTTGCAAGGCAGTTCTATCAAATCTAAAATGGGATTTTTAGGGTAGTTTTATCTTCTCTGGTTGCTGGGAGATTTGGCTTGCTAGAAATGCATCTGTTCATGATTCAGTTGCTATGTCTTCTTCATCTATTATCAATAAAGTCAAGCACTGGTGTAAGGATTTATTGCATTGCAGCTTGATTATCCCACTCATTCTTCTGGTTTTCATGATTCTATTTGTTTCCAAGTAATGCATATCCCTATGGTCTCCCCTAAGATTCCTAAAGGAAAATGGATCAAATGGGCTCCTCCTCCTTTTGGTATTTTGAAGTTGAACACAGATGGTTCTTCAAGGAATGGCATGGCAGCAGGTGGTGGCATTATTAGGGACTATAAGTGCTCCGCTTTGGTTGCTTTTTCTACCTTTTATGGCCCAGGTACCAACACATTTGCAGAAGCCAGAGCTCCCCTTTTTGGTCTGATGCTTTGTTACAGATTAGGCTACTCCAAAGTAGTAGTGGAGAGTGAGAAAAAATCATTTTTGATAGCATCTGTGGAGGTGCAGTCCCTTGGACAGTCCCTTATATGATCAGATCTTTAAAAACTTTCTTACTTCCTTCCATGTCCATCTCTCATATCTACAGGGAATGGAATCAAAGTGCATACACTTTAGCTACCCATGGCCACTTCCATCAGGAACATTTTGAATTTCTTTCTTTTCTAATGGCTCTCTTCCTACTGCCTCTCTTGCCTAAAGAGGTCAGTCCACCGCGTGTCTGTCTTCCAGTTCCTTGACTCCCAAACCTTGGGTCATTGATTCTGCCCCCGCTTAGGTTAGCTGTGCTTCCTTAAATATCGGGTTGCCAAGGGTTGTTTCCGGAGGAAATGGGATTAGAACCCATGATTTAGCAGTTGGTTGAGCAGTCGTGGCGGACAAACACAAACAACAAGCAAAGTCTTGGCTCGCTCTCATTGGGAGGCTGTTCAACCAGACTGACGAAGTTGAGTATTGACACAAACAATAAGAGGACGAGCTTCCCTTCTACTACCGAAAAGAGGAGTTTACCACCGCCTACATATTCCACTCACTCTATCCTCTTTGATCCTATTCCAAGGCGATGGATCCTATTTCACTATCCTTGTCTAGAAGGCGATTCAGTAGCACTGAATTACTATAATAAGGTAAAAGATCAAAGAAGTCTCTCCGATCGATCCCATTCCTAGTCTTCATACTAAGCCCTGTTGCCTTACCCCTAATCAAGCTTGCTTTCAGCCGAGATCGCCTTTCAGTAGTTGCCCTCCTCGCCCCATTCAATAGAAAGTTGACTTACACGCCTTACTTGATAGGAGGCTTCAGGGAAAGAGATCCGAGAGTTTTGACAGTAGTGGGAAGAGTTTGAAGACTTTCCGCTCATCTCCCGCCTTCGACTTGAAAGCGAGAGGCTTTTCGCTCCTCTCCTGCTTGGAAGCTCTCTTTTAGTCGGAGAAGTGCTACCTGTCGACCGTTAGGGAGACTACCGTCGACCGACCTGAGGAGGGAGACTACCGCCCCTGAGGGGCTTGTTGCTAGAGGCATCCCCTCAAATGAGATTTCTAAACTCTACAACCGCTCCGGTTTGAGCAATAAGAGCACGCCTTCCGGGTCCTATATTCTAGTTACTAGCTTCAAAGGAACTACTAAAAGAAGGAGTCAAAGCATCGGAGAGTGCTACCTACGAGTGAGTCACCCGCCTGGTTACCTGTCCTTATGAAGGAAGGTGCGCATGAAAGTCTTTACGGAAGACCATCAAATTACTGATTAGGAAGGTCTTTAAGGAATGAACTTCTATTACAGGGATTCTTTTAT
>NC_136412.1:300586620-300689120 GCF_051521515.1 Lactuca serriola
AGTATGTACGAAAACTATCAAGAAGCCCTTTCTACCCTATCGAGAGAAGGAGGGTACTCTCCTCTTTCTAACAGGAGAATTTGTAGGTGTATACTATAGCGAAGAATTGAAGTTTGCTAGAGAGATTGGCTACACAGTGATTCCAATCTCAGGCTACCTCTTTGAGAAGAAGGAAAGCCCATTCAGGGAGTTTGTAAGCGCTATCTTTTCAAGCAGGTTAGAAGCTAAAAAGTCAGGGAATGATGCTTTGTCTTATGTGTATAAGATACTTATGAATTCGCTATATGGTAGATTCGGCATTAACCCTAAGGGTACAATAACTGAGATCTGCGATAACGAAAGACGCAAACTTTTAATAAGAAAGACTAATTTGATATCTACTGATGAGCTTAGCGATTCTAAATACATCATTACCTATCATAGCAATACCGAGACTGATTATTGGGATCCACCGAAGAACTCTGCTGTCCAACTTGCTGCTGCAATCACAACCAATGCTAGGATCTATATGTACCCCTACACCTCGAGAGAGGACTGTTACTACACGGACACTGACTCAGTTGTGCTAAGTAAGCCACTACCTGAAGAATTGATTTCATCTTCTATCTTAGGTCTGTTTAAGCTAGAGGACAGAATAGTTAAAGGATACTTTTTAGCTCCGAAGGCCTATTACTTCTGGAATGAGAAAGGAAAGGATACTGTCAAGTACAAAGGGCTTGCGAATAAGGAAATCACTCCAGAATGGTTTCTTTCACAGTACGCTGACCCTGATCGTAAGCTACAAGTAGCGGTGGAAGCCAACTTCAGGATTGAGTGGTCCTCACTTAACATCTTCAAGAAAGACATAAATGTCAATGTTGGGCTTACTCCAAAGCCTAAGAGGAGAAAAGTCTATGAGGGGGAGTACTGGGTTGATACAAAGCCTGTTGATGTCAAAGACCTATCTAGATTAGATAACATTAGCAAAAAACTAGTCATGTTGCTAAGGGCTGATGTAACACATCTTAAGAACGAGAATCTCTTTCTCCATGATAAATTATCTCATAAGGAAAGAGAGATGAAAAAGGGGAGAGACAAGGAGATGAAAGAAGAACCTACAGAGGGCACTAACCCTACTATAGACGAGATACCTAATACTGACATTAAGAAGAAGGTGAAGAAACCTAATACTGGCAAGAAGAAGAAGAAGAAACCCCCAGACTAGAGCCTGAAGTGCTTTGGTTGGGTGGTCAGGTGAGCCCTAAGAAAATTGGCTTAGAAAAGATGAGATAGGGTGGATGATTGATTGGTACCGGTTAATGATGCGATGGGTCCTAATCAATGTGATTGGCATAGTTCACTTTTAGCCCCAACAACATATAGCAGTTGCATTTGACCGAGTTGAAGCAGCAAATCCAACCAATCCGTTGACCAAGTGAAGGCTGCATAGGCACTAGTCACGAACGTCCAACTCGAAGCAGCTACTTCACCCCTGGAACAAAGCAATGGTCCTTCTTCGACCTTCCGTAAGACCACCCCTTCTCCGCACTCAAGTTGCTGTGAGTGAAGACTATCATGCCTGTTTCATGAGCAAACTAACTACCTTGTGAAGCAAATACACCCTCATAATCACATAACACTGCCTGCCTGTGTGAACAACCACCAGCTTCAACAGCTACGCCTAATCAATTACTGTTAGGATAAGCGAAATCGAAGAGGTTAGTTAGAAGGTAAGGCACAGAGTGATTAACTAGTTGCGGGTCTTTTGTATCATGGGCCACAGCTACTTGGGTAGAGACCGCTGAACATCATTTGGGCAGGCCTAAGCCCATATAGATTCTGGGTAGCCCCATAGAAAACTAGTATACAAGTAGGCCACATCGCTGTAAGCATCAGCCCCAGGCAATCTTTCTGGTGTGGGTAGTGGTTCATTGGAAACTATTTCAGGTTCCGGCTCATCAACCTGAAGAATGTTTTAATATATTTCATGGAAAAAGGATAGCATAAAAGAAAGAAGATATGGCTTTGCAAGAGACATGATATGTTTGAGAAGGGATAAGGTATGTAAGTCAGTCTCTTTAATTCCTACAGTGCGAGAGGTACGAAGTAAGTCGAGTGAAAGGAGAGGGATCTGGATTTGATAGGGCTGAAAGCTTTGTCAATCGGGTAGCAGAAAGAGGTTGGTCCACAGGTACCTGCCATAGCTTTCATCCGGGGGAGCCTACCTGCCCAGTCATGTCGGTATAGAAGTGTCATAGAGATGACTACTGATAGTTGAAGTAAGGAGTCTGAACCTTCATCTTCTGACGCCAACTCCAAGCATTAGTCGATTAGCAGGGTTTCAGTGCTGAGTTTACATACTGGGTCTCCAAGCTGAAGAAGGTCTCCGAAAGCCCTCTTTCCTGCTTCGAGTAGAACCTATTTTCAGTCTAATGCCACATCTAACTCAACAGCTCCTTCTTCCTCTCCTCTGAGAACTCTACTTTGATTCCAGCCTCAACTACTGGTGTGTCTTCTGCTTCCCTAGTGGCATCTTCACTCATGACAGACTCAAGCATCGAGTCTTCATCGCTGTCACAGGCTACGGCTTTGCAGTCCTACACCACTGCATCAGGTTCGTTGTCCTTTGTTCACCCGAAACCATTGTTGCTCAGTTCTCCTTTTTCAAATGGGAAGGCTTCCCGGACAATCAACGTAAACAAAGACTCAACCTAAGCTAAGGCTCTTTCCCTCTGTGGTTGTTATGAAGATACTACGTGGATAACAAAGAGTAGTAGTACTATCCGTATGTAATAGGAAGAGTTCTCCTACCAAAAAGTATTTGAGAATACCCTGAAGTAACGAGCTAACGAAAGGCTTAGAATCAATGCTTTGACCGGGAATGTCGAATCAAAGAACGTATTGTGCTAGGTCCTAGTCATTCTTATTGACTTAGCTAATTCAATTCTTTCTTCTAGGAAGCCCTTTTTCTAATGAGAATTCAATACCTTTCTAATGAGATGTGATCTGTCTAGGGCTAGATGAACTAAGCCTCATCTGAGGAGGAAAGTTTGCAGCTTGATTCCTTCTTAGTTTTGGGATATGATTCTTCGCATCTCAAAACAAAAGAGGTTTTGCTCAAAGGCTGACATAGAAGAGTTTCGGTATTCAAATGATCTCTTCCTATTCCACGACATTTATTGGATAACTTATCCCAAGGAGTAAAGCTACAATAGACCCAATTCATGTTCCTCCGTCAAGATCAAGATGAAGGGGGGGGAGGATGAGATCTTTAGGCTGGTTAGTGGGGGTCCATGGCTAAGATGGAATCTTCACCTTTGCTTTCAAGCTATCAAAGCCGGGAACCAAAGACATTTAGGATCGATTCCTTATTCCCTAAAGGGAGTTGTTTCCGACCATCCTAAAGAGAATCAAGATATCCCAGGAACCGGAAGAGACTGCTCAGGATGAATGTCTGGGTAACAAAGCCGAGGAGGTGTAGTCAAGGAGATAACTCCCGAGGAGAGTGATTGGGCCCAAACAAAGAAGGGAGGATCTGGAAGAGAGGGTTGATACTGGGTCAACTATGGCAGTGACTGAGGGGGACTTGCTCTGTGATAAACAAATGACTCCAAACAATAACCTCAAGGCAGCCAATCCTAATAAAAGAGGTGAACCTGAGAAGAGCAGTAAGAGTAAGCGTTCAGGTGCTGGTGCTATGACCTTAAAGGTGGAAGATCCTCCCCTGGTTCTAACCACCTTGAATGAAGAGTGGACGAATAAAATGAAGAACATATAAGAGATGTTGAATTCTAAGAAAGAGGGGGGATGGGGAAAGTCAAGGCCAAAGAACAAAAGACAAAGAAGGGCTGCACAAGACTAAAAACCAGAGGCAGCGCTAAGGTGCAAAGGGAATGTAAAAACAACAATAGTTCCACATTAAGGTCCTTATATGGAATGTCAGAAAGATCGGTAAAGTCGAGAAGCATAGAGAGGCCTTTTAGAGCACAAGAGGCAGATTTTATTGGCTTGGTGGAAAGCAAAGTGAGGAGTGGAAAGGCGGCCAGAATTACCAGATGCTTGAGAAAGGATTGTAGTAAAGCCATTACTATGGAGAATGAAGCCGGGAACGGCAGAATTTGGCTGATCTGGAATATAACTATGACATTAACGAGATATATAGATCTGATCAGGCTAGATCTTGTAGCTGCTGGGGGAAGGAAGGAAGGAAAGTAGGGTTTCCTTCCAGGACCAGAGAAGGTAAAACTCTGGGCGGGATGCCAGGTTTCGCCTACGCTACAGTTTCACAAGATTGAACCTTCTTTGTTCAACCGAAGAAAAGGAGTTCCAGAACACGAGGGAATGTACTTTCATCCCCAGGACCGCCCCGTCTATGTACTTGGGGCCTCCCCCGATTGCTGGAAGATGCGCGCGATACGATAAAGGCCCCTGGGAGAAACCAATGAAAAGCCAGGGTAGAGCCTCGGAGCCGGCCCAAGCGAAGATCGGCACTCGCAGGCTTGAGGAGCAGCCCGAAAAAGGGAAAGTCGTGGAGACGGCAGACTCGCCAGTCAGGCACACCGTGAGGCTGACTACAGCAGACCGGGAGGTTACAATTCCTGTTTTCCTGTTTCAATTTCCGGGAGTGAATGTAGGAAGTGCAGACGGTGGATCAGGTGTGAACATTCAACCAAAGGCGTCTTGGGGATCGACAATAGCTAAGCATTGTGGCCATCACAGTTCCAGCTACGTATGGCTGGCGTACAACCTACGGGCTTCTTAGACAAAAGAAAAACAAGAAAAAAGTCTGCCTTCTTTGGTACCTTTAGTCCAATCTTAGACAAAGAGCAAGGAGGATATGAAGCACTGTTGGGTAGACCATGGCTCCAACCAGGTGGTTCATGACTGGGCTAAGAAAAAGAGTCTCAAGCAGGGAAACGCAGGATGGAAGGCGGAAAAGGCTTGGCTTTGTTTCACAGAAAAAGGACTAAGGAAATTGAGTTTTCGTAGTGGTGATGCTGGCGTCAGTTGACCCGGTTGATAAATAAATAAAGATTTTTTTCATTTATTTATATGCAAGATCGAAGACGCGATTCACGCGGGTCTGCTTTTTTTTTTTAAGAAAGCAAGGAGGTTATTTGTTCGCTGGGCGATTCAGCGAGCCAAATCGCACTAATGCGATTCATTCGCCTACTATCCTATAGAGCAATTCAACCTCTTAGTAAGACTAGGGCTAGGAAAACTCATTCTATCTGGGGCCAGGTAGGTGAAGCGTCTAGCTTGGGGGGCGCGCCGAATCCCTGAAAGGCCTTGGTGATTCTCCCATTTTGAAATATGAAGATAGAAAACCATAATTTTTCCAAACTTCACTTAAAGAGTCTCGTATCCATGCTGCCTCGACTTTAATTTAAACTCGATGTTTGTTAACTAAGCGGGACACCCCTAAACTCTTTCTTATCAAAGCCCTTCCCCTTGTACAGCCTTACCAGGCAGGCTGTTTTCATTATGTGTTCTTTATGGGAGGTTAGGAGTGAATTAAGCCAATGCGTACAAATAGACAGACCAGGCTCATCCTTTTATGTTGAGGTCGCAAGTCTGTCTATGATTAAGAGTCTAGGTGGTGTTGAAGCTAGCTCATTCATGCTAGTCATCTTAGAGCTATGAGTCAGAACAATGTTCACCAACTCTTCCATAGTAATCTTGTTCATATATCGAAAAAGCTTTAGAATATGAGTTTCCATTGTTATATTAAAGTCTTTTGTCTCCTCCCCAAGGTAGCATTGCCGAGCGGGCGATCCCTGTCTTGTTTATCCAGCTAGCTTTTCCCCGTGGTACTCAAATTCTATTTGTGACAGCTCCTTCGGCTCGGCTACTTTTTTTTAAGGTAAGGTGGGATCTTTACATTCTCAATAAAAATGCCTATCTATAAAGTGCTGAGTTGAAGAGGGAACAAGTCCCACAGAGAGATGAGAAGTGGGGGAAAGAGTGAAATTACAATCTCTTCTGGAATGGAAGACCTCCCGTCCACTGACTACAAGACTGCAGCCTAACACCCAAGTTAGCTTGACGGTCAGCTAAATGAGTCCCTTCCCTCTTCACATGATGAATTTGAACTCAACATATATTGAGAAATGTTTTCTCAGGATAAAGCATAGGCGCCCAGGTTCTTGATTATTACCATTCGTCCATCTAAGTTAAGAGAACCCCTTTTTGTTTGATATGATGACTTGAAAAGAATCAAGAGTTTGGACAAAACCATGGCCATGCAGGAGAGTTTCTGCTTCTGCAAAGTTTGCATCTTTGATCCCTAGAAGGGATCTCTGTTCAATTCCACATGACAACACTATTTCCATCTCTTATGACCCCACCATAATCCTGATTCCAAGAGTAGCCTTCCCTACTCCTTCAAATGTTATTTGAAGATAAAATTTCCACAAGATTGAGATAGATATGTTTGAATTTCAATAAAAAAAAGTAATGAAATAAGACCTCGTCATGTTCATCCTTACTAGCATCCCATAAAAAAAATATTTTATTTTTTGTATTTTTATGGTCTGGATTTTTTTAATCACCTTAACGAAGGAGGTGGACTTCAACCAAGTCAGCCTTTCTTATGAAGTGGCTATGGCTATTTCCAAAGGAAAATAAAAAGCCACGGTGCTCATATTTGGCTGCTAAGTACCTCTCCAATGGAAAAAATGGATTGACCAACCCACCTCTTAAATATCCTGCATCTAGAAAGGTCTTATTTGATACAGAAAGACTTTCAGGCAGAAAGACTTAGAAGTTGTCGCTCGATCGAAAGGATATAATACATACAAAACCTTAACTTCGCGGACTTTCCGAGGTATAACCTTCGCCACGACATTAGTGGCTTAGCTCTTCACACTTCCCGCAGGCTTTTTTTATAGGGAGAGAGTCAGGGGGGCGGTACGGAAGATTGGTCCGCTCCGCAAAGCTTAGCTTTTCGGTTCCCTCCCCCTATGCGGTCGACCTTATTACCAGTCTGCCTCCTTTCTATTGATGGAATATATCAATACCCGAGCTCCTGCTTTCCTTGTGTTCTTCAGCGGCGCTCGCCGGATGTATCACTCATCCCGCTCCTAAGGTAAGGAGTCTTATGTGTGTTAGAATCTTTACGGGAATGAATCGCATATGTTGGTTGAGAATTGCTCGGGAATTCATTGATAATGATAATGACTTTGCCAGGTTCTAGGGGGCTACTATTCTTTTTTGTCGATCGAGCCGCTCTCCCTCATTCCACTCGTCCAGCCCTCTTCACGAACTTGTACAATCGATGCCACAGAGATAGCCAACTCTATTATCGAAAAAATAAGGAAAGGGGCGACGATTTGGCACCAGATATCCGAAGGTGTGGAAAGAGCAGCTGTGAGAAGCGGAAAAACCATAAAAAAACGACGATTGTTCGTGGAGGTTTCCACAAAAAGACCCCTTGGTTCTGGCAAATGGATCACAATTACAGGTACCTGGGAGCATACCGATGGAATGAACGAAATGCGATCTTCTAGGGCAGGAATTCTTATATGCTAATTGCCTGAAATCCCTCTCATTTTGTCAATAAGGGAGAGGTTGGGAGATAGCTCTTAGCATGTTGGTTGCTTGCCTGTGACTTGACTTCCTCGTACTCCTTCTCCTAGAAAGCGACTTCTTTCATTCCTCGACAGCTAGGTCTTTGCCGACTCTTAGCTTTCCAGGCGGGTTGGTGTTCAACCTTCATTCAATAGGGCTATCTATCCGAAAGGTCTTAATAAAAGAATCCCTGTAATAGAAGTTCATTCCTTAAAGACCTTCCTAATCAGTAATTTGATGGTCTTCCGTAAAGACTTTCATGCGCACCTTCCTTCATAAGGACAGGTAACCAGGAGGGTATAGGCACGAAGTCACATCGTTATTTATAACTACTGATCTATAATCCAAAATCTCTCGTCAAGTCCACCAATTTATACTCTTGTGCCATTACCTGTAATGCAAAGAAAACTGAGTGGTTCGGGCTTGGGAGCCTGGTGAGCATATAGGGTTTTCAACCCACAATAATACATTTATTATATTCAATTATCAAACAATCAACTCAATTACCCATCCCCCATTATCTCCATTTATCTTAAGGATCTACCTTAAGAATCATCTATCCTTCATTCTTAAGGATTGACCTGAGGTATAGGCACGAAGTCACATCGTTGTCAGGGTTTACTCAATAGGCGCTAACTCCATAGTCACCAAGGTTTATACAATAGGCGCTAACTCCATAGTCACCAAGGTTTATACAATAAGCGCTAACTCCATAGTCACCAAGGTTTATACAATAGGCGCTAACTCCATAGTCACCAACTATCCCATCTACCCATGTTCTACCCAACCTTTTCGTAGATACAAATACTTACACAATTTAAATCATTTAACACCTCTATAAAACATCAATTCTATGCCCATCTCAAATAGACAAACAATATATGTAATTACATAGCACGTATTTCATAGCAAATACTTCGTATTTATGTGTTAGAAGAAAGTGAATATGCATTCTCTCATATAAACAACAATATGTACACATAACACGTATTTCATATCAAATACTTTATAATTATGTGATAGAAGAAAGTGACTATACACTCACTTGACCAGAAGATGATCGGATAACACTACGGCTTGTAAAAGTAGTATTCTTCGGTAGATCTGGAAGATTTTCACAAAAACCGGGCTCCTCGCGGGCAGAGCTTCGGCTCGGGAATGATACCGGGGCTTCAGGATAATTCTTGCACGAAAAACGATGCAAAAACGCGAGAGAAAGGGAAGAAATGAGCAAAGAACTCGGTTGCCCTCGACATCCTTTTATAGGGGGCTGGAACTTCGATTTACGCTGGACGTAAATCCTAATTACTCTGGGCGTAACCTGGATAGGATCGCTGACTCCCCCCCTTCGGATAATATCGGTATTTTATAATTAAATTAAGAGTAAATTACTGAAATCGTCCCTATGGTTTGGTCAAAATTGCACGTTTGGTCCCTAACTTTTTTTGCACTCGGATCGTCCATATGGTTTGATTTTGTTGCGTTGTTCCTCCCTATGGTTTGATTTTGTTGCATTTTTCGTCCCTTACATACATAAAGTTAGGGACCAAACATGCAATTTTTACCAAACCATAGGGATGAAGAACGCAACAAAATCAAACCACAGGGATGATCCGAGTGCAAAAAAAAAAGTTAGGGACCAAACGTGCAATTTTGACCAAACCACGAGGACGATTTCAGTAATTTACTCTTAAATTAAATATCGAAAATATTTAATAAACTTCAAAAATTCATATCTTCCTCATACGAACTCCGTTTTTGATGTTCTTTATATCCCCGCATAGGTGAGACTACGCTCTACAACTTTCGTTTAGACTCCGTCGGCTAATTTTGACTTTATTTTTATTATTTATTTTTAGTAGGCCGAGACAGGAAAACTCAGTTATAAATTCATAACTTCTTCATCCGACGTCCGTTTTCGTCTATCTTTTCATCGTTGCACTACAATAATGAGATCTTCGATTCTCGTTTAGATTGTTTCGACTAAAAACCGCTTGATCTCAAATCGAGTATTCGGGCTGCATACTGCTAAGTCGAAACTTAGAAAAATCATAACTTCCTCATACGAAGTCAGATTTGGACGTTCTTGTTATGCACGCTCATGGTTTAACATATTCTATGACTTTTGTTTAGATCGCTAAGGCTAAATATCACTCTAACGTAAATTCACTTTTTACGTCGCGCTGTGTCGTGCCGGTTTTGTTGCGAAACTTCGACAGGCCATAACTTCTTCGTTATAACTCGGATTTTGGCGTTCTTTATATGTACGGAATCCTTGTAACATATACTATAACTTAGTTAATATTAATCATTATAAATAATCTTTCATCAAAAAGTAATTTTTGATGCTTATCGTCTCTAAATTGACTAGCCCTGATCTACGGGCATTACAATCATCTCCCCCTTAGGATGATTACGTCCAGGAGTCATCAACGAAATAGGATTCGTATACTGACTCCATAAGTTATCTCTCCATCCTAAGTAATAACCTTGATGCTCAATCCTGCATCTGCTCTTTGTACTATGTTGGACTTTCAATCATAACCTTCGAGTTACAAAATAAATCCTTTTTGAGGACTCCTTCTTCTTAGGATAAGTACATTCCCTTATCTATTGTAACATACCGATGGGTCGTGTCCCGATGACCTCTCATCGTAGTCGTACTCAATTTGATATGACCACTAGGGTCGGAATAACAATCATCACAATAGTCATTACCGAAACAATGGTAACGACATACTTGAATAAAACGAGACCAATCACTAGCTTCTTGGTAACCTTGTGACTTTCTTTGATCCAAGCGTGAGTCCTGTGCTTCCAGTAGTATAGATCTCTACTACCATTCACACCTACTCATACTCGTCCCAAGTATTGTCCCTCAATCGACCAAGTCACCAAACATAAATAATACAATCATTCAACACATCAGATAACAAAACCAGGGTTTATATTATTTCTTGAAATGATTACACAAAAGTTAAAGTTCACCCTACACTATGCCTCTAACATGATATGCTTCCTGATACAGGCTTTATATACTAATATGAAGTCTTCATCTTTTAATCCTCCCATCGTTTTCTGCTTCGTCGAGGAGCATGTGGAATGCCCTCGGCTGTGACGGTGTGTCTTTCTTTGGGCAATCTTTAGAAATATGCCCTTCTTCGTTACATCTGTAGCACACCTTCTTGATAGGCGCACACTTGTTGGCGTAATGCCCTGTCTTGCCACATTTGTAGCAGGTCATCTCCTCACTACATTTCCCGAAGTGTTTCTTTTTACATTTCTCACACCACTTAGCTTCATCTCTTCCTCCAGATTCCGAGAATTTGGTTTCTTTGTTGATCATTGAAGATCCTTCATGTTTCCTTTTCTCTCCAACTTCAGCTCTCTCCAGACCCTTTTATTTTATTTGGGTCTCCACATTTTTGGCTGCCCAGATGGCGGCTTTCAGAGTGGTTGCTTGCTTGACTATTGGACCAAAGTCCACTGGTAATCCATTGGAAAACTTGTGGACCTTGGAAAGTTCAGTCAGAATTAGGTATGGAATAAGCTTCATCTTCTCTGTAAAGCTTGTAGCGTATTCAGTGACGCTCAATTTTCCCTTCTTCAGATTTCTGGACTTATTGTTGATTTACAGAAGATCCTGCTCAGAGCAGTATTGCATTTTCAGTTGCACCACGAACTCTTCCCAAGACATCTTGCTAGCTTCCCCCTTGGGCATCGAACCAGCCAGCAACTTCCACCAACTCAATACCCCATATTTTAACAGAGGAATTGCAAGAGCGGTCTTCTGCCTGTTGCTACACTCGCAACTTTCAAACATTGTCTCCATCTCGGAGATCCAGTCCATAACTCCCACTGGTGTCGGGCTTCCAGATAGACACGGTGGTTTGGATGCCATGAAATCCTTATACTTGCATCCGTGACCATCGTTTCCCCCATCCTGGTTGATCTGCCTAACAATCGGTGGGTTGGCTTGACCAACAACCCCACTGAAGTTACCTCCTTCCGAGTGTCCTCCATTCACCTCGGGCTCTTCCATGTGAAGTGACAATTCTTCACGATTTTGCCGAAGCAGACGCCTCGTCTCCTCCATCTGATGATCCAACATCGTTTGAATCATCATTTGCACTCCAACTGTCACACCCCAAAACCAAGAACAGTGGAATACGTTCTGGGGTGGAGGACGTCATGTACAGTATCATAACAATTGCATAATAGTAAAAACAAGCGACAACAACCATTTCATTAATATAGTGATTTAAATACAAACGTGTTCTGTATAGTTAATAGACACCAAAAGTATAACAAAAATAAAAGATGGGTCTTGTATATGCTCCATCTTCTCAAAAGTTGCACCAGTACCTGTCTATCATTGACCTGAGGATACAAATTATTTTGAAAACGAGTATCAGCATAAAGGTGGTGAGTTCATAAGAATTTAGTGTCGTTGTTTGTGTAAAAGAGTTTACAAACATGTAATATAAAAACTGAAATTTATGTTTATGAGTAGTAGAAATCTCTAGAAAATCCTATATTTTCCAGAAATGTACATTTGTAAGTTAAATCCTTTGAGTGTGTAAAAGTATTATCATTGAAACCTTCAGTTATAAAAGTATAGTAATAAATCTCATTTAAGTGACATAGATAAGGAAAAGTTATGCCTACTGACTGTAGTAGTGATGCAAACTTCAATTAGTAATAGATATTTATTTACTTCGGGATGTTAGCTTAGACTTTAAGTCTTGGTGTATTAATTTGGATATGAATGTAACCCCTCATGTAACCAAACTGAATGATAATAGAGAGTCCGATGACCTTCCCGGTCATACGTAGTGTAGTGATGTAGTGCCACCCCTGGGCCTAGTCAGCTCGGACAGTAGTTAACATTCGGGATGTAATAGCGTCCGTCATGTATAGATCTATACATGTAGTGTTGCCTTCCTTCCGGGAAGCCCTGGTCACATGGTGTAAGCGCGGTAGAGTGCCTTATAGAGGGATAGTGTGTTATACTCTGGATTAGTGTATTCTCTTGTGTTATAGTATAGTAGACTTTTAGTATAGTACATAGAGTGTTCTCTTATACGTACATTAACTTGTAATAGTAGCAGTTATAGTGAGTATAGTAGTAATAGAGGTAACAAGCAGTAGTCTTAACTATACCTATTATAGTTAACTAGTGTGTGTGATTTCCTGCCTTTGATTAACAAAGGTATTGAATAAGATGAAGACGTTCATATCTAACACAAATATATATGATATATAACTAAGAAATCAACGACAGTCGGACGGATAACAGATACCCTAAGACCACATCAAACAAGAACAGGAAATAAGGCGAGCTATCGGTCCTAAGTCCTTCAAGTCTTAATTATATAAATATATTAGTGTAGATATATTTTAAAAGAAAAGTAGTTTAAACACAGTTTGAAAATAGTTTAACAACAATTTAACCTTAAAAACGCATTTGATAATTATTTAAAACAGTTTTATTGATAAGTAGCTAAAAGTATAGAAAATCCCTTTTTGATGGTAAGTTATGAATCACATATGATTTGATAATAAAAATTGTATCCCCCCCCCCTAAAACATGTAAAAACATTTGAAAAGGTTCATTAAGGGGTATGAACTCACCTGCAATGAGTAGATCGGGTGGAAGTATCGGATGAGCGTTTGGTGTCAAGTAAAGACTTGTACGCCCTTTATGACCCTAGTAACATATGAAGACATATGTTTACAAGTAATTAGTGATTTAAACTCTAATTAAACACATATAGACATCCTAATGTGAATAAAAGCTCTATGGTTGAGTGCTAGAAGGCTAATGGGTTGCAAGGAAGGAGTTTTAGGCCTCACTATGGAGTTTACTCCTCACAAACTCACCTTAGGTGAGTTTACGGCTGGGAGACCACCTCCCCCATGAGTTTACGACTGTAAACTCATGGGAGGAGTGTAATTGTGTGTTTTCAAGACTCTTGTGGCTCTAGAAGGGATTCCAAGGCAATATACAAGGCTAAAGGGGTGTTTAATGTTCCAAAGGAGCACTCCCTTGGAGTTTATGGTCCTAGGACCACTCCTTGGGAGTTTACAGTCGTAAGCCCCATGGCTTAGGCCGTGAACTCTTGGACACCCTCCATTCTTCGATTTTGAGGTCATTTGATCATTCCTAACCATTTCTAAGTGAAAGTATAAGGCTATTTAGGGGTTTAAAGGCTCATTTTGCATAATTTAAGGGAGTTCATGGCCTAAGGATATTCTTGGGCCGTAAACTCTCTTTTAAGCCTCTAAACATAAGATTAAATGGTTAAAACGCTTCTAGGGTATGTTCTAACTTAGCCTCTAAGCCTAAGGAAGGGATTTGGGATCATTTTGGCACATTTTTAGGGGTTTATGACCCTAGAGTGTTCTTGGGCCATAAACTCCTTACTCTTTGCCTTCTTGGACGATTTTGAGCTATAATGACATGCAATGGGTTGTAGAACAAGTTAGGATGAAAGAACTTACGATTTGGAGCGGAAACTTGCGGTTTTTGGAGAAAATCAGACTTGAGGAGAGAGAGTAGAGAGAGAGAGAGTGTGTCTAGTGTGGTAAAAGATCCAAAAGAGTGTCCACTCACCCTTATATAGAGCTTGAGTGTTGTACCCGGTATACAACTACCCGATACTTATGTTAAACGAGGTTTAAAGTTTTACCCGATTAAATGGTCGTAATTAAAAAAAAAACTTTTTTCCAACTAAATGGAAGGGTAATTCACGTGTTTTTATTTATTTCATTACGACGTTAATAACATAAAATGAAATAAAATAAAACATTTATTGATTTGTCTACCCCAAATTAACGGAACTTTTATAAAATAGAATATTCTATTAACGGAAACGGGTTATAACGATGGAATAAATTTTGGGTTGTCACACTAGCCATCGTCATTGGCTCAGGTGCTGCTGCTAAAACAGGTATCTGCTCGATTACAGGTGGTTGATTCCTGTTTTCATTCACGTTTCCAACTCCGCTTCTTGTTCTTGCCATTCTTGATCTATACACCGAATACGGTGAATTTAGATCCTCAATTACGATAGAAATCAAATCATCCTTATCACTCCGAAACTTTTACATGCTAGTTCTAATATCATAGTCGTACGCTTAGAATCCTAAACACATAAGGTTTCCAGATCCGGTTGGCAACAGACCATAGATCCGAACAAATAACATCATATATGGAAAACATATAACATTTAGCACATAAAAGCATTTTAGGCATCTTTCCTAAAATATACTAGTGCTTGTGTCTAAAATATGGTAGACACTCATCTCACAATCATCGCTTAGCATTCTAAGTTTAAGTCTAGAAATCCTACAAATTCCTAGTTCGCTTAAACTAATGCTCTAATACCAACTGTGACATCCCCAATTTCACGGCCAGAAAAGACCGATTTGTTTATGTTTTGTTTTATAAATAAGAGTAATCGTTTAAAGAAAATGGTTGCGGAATTTGTTCCCAAAACAAAATATGATAAAATTTATCAAAACGTTTATCAAAGAGAATGTATTTTCACTACATAATAAAACCTCGGGATGACATGTTCCGATACAGACCAAAAACATAAACAATATAAAATATATCTTACAACAGTTATTTATAACTACTGATCTATAATCCAAAATCTCTCGTCAAGTCCACCAATTTATACTCTTGTGCCATTACCTGTAATGCAAAGAAAATTGAGTGGGTCAGGCTTGGGAGCCTGGTGAGCATATAGGGTTTTCAACCCACAATAATACATTTATTATATTCAATTATCAAACAATCAACCCAATTACCCATCCCCCATTATCTCCATTTATCTTAAGGATCTACCCTAAGAATCATCTATCCTTCATTCTTAAGGATTGACCTGAGGTATAGGCACGAAGTCACATCGTTGCCAGGGTTTACTCAATAGGCGCTAACTCCATAGTCACCAAGGTTTATACAATAGGCGCTAACTCCATAGTCACCAAGGTTTATACAATAGGCGCTAACTCCATAGTCACCAAGGTTTATACAATAGGCGCTAACTCCATAGTCACCAAGGTTTATACAATGGGCGCTAACTCCATAGTCACCAACTATCCCATCTACCCATGTTCTACCCAACCTTTTCGTAGATACAAATACTTACATAGTTTAAATCATTTAACACCTCTATAAAACATCAATTCTATGCCCATCTCAAATAGACAAACAATATATATAATTACATAGCACGTATTTCATAGCAAATACTTCGTATTTATGTGTTAGAAGAAAGTGAATATGCATTCTCTCATATAAACAACAATATGTACACATAACACGTATTTCATATCAAATACTTTATAATTATGTGATAGAAGAAAGTGACTATACACTCACTTGACCAGAAGATGATCGGATAACACTACGGCTTGTAAAAGTAGTATTCTTCGGTAGATCTGGAAGATTTTCACAAAAACCGGGCTCCTCGCGGGCAGAGCTTCGGCTCGGGAATGATACCGGGGCTTCAGGATAATTCTTGCACGAAAAACGATGCAAAAACGCGAGAGAAAGGGAAGAAATGAGCAAAGAACTCGGTTGCCCTCGACATCCTTTTATAGGGGGCTGGAACTTCGATTTACGCTGGACGTAAATCCTAATTACGCTGGGCGTAACCTGGATAGGATCGCTGACTCCCCCCCTTCGGATAATATCGGTATTTTATAATTAAATTAAATATCGAAAATATTTAATAAACTTAAAATTCATATCTTCCTCATACGGACTCCATTTTCGACGTTCTTTATATCCCCGCGTAGGTGAGACTACACTCTACAACTTTCGTTTAGACTTCGTCGGCCAATTTTGACTTTATTTTTATTATTTATTTTTAGTAGGTCGGGACAGGAAAAGTCCGTTATAAATTCATAAATTCTTCATCCGACGTCCGTTTTCGCTTATCTTTTCATCGTTGCACTGCAATTAACGAGATCTTCGATTCTCGTTTAGAATGTTTTGGCTAAAAACCGCTCGATCTCAAATCGAGTATTCGGGCTGCATATTGCTAAGTTTAAACTTAGAAAAATCATAACTTCCTCATACGAAGTCAAATTTGGACGTTCTTGTTATGCACGCTCACGGTTTAACGTATTCTACGACTTTTGTTTAGATCGCTAAGGCTAAATATCGCTCTAACGTAAATTCACTTTTTACGTCGCGCTGTGTCGTGTCGGTTTTGTCGCGAAACTTCGACAGGTCATAACTTCTTCGTCATAACTCGGATTTCGGCGTTCTTTATATGTAAGGAATCCTTGTAACATATACTATAACTTAGTTAAGATTAATCATTCTAAATAATCTTTCATCAAAAAGTCATTTTTGACGCTTATCGTCTCTAAATTGACTTGCTTTGATCTACGGACGTTATAGTGTAGATCTATGCGTATGTGTATGCTATGTGTGATTTTATGCATGTATGTGTGTGATTTTATATGTTTTTGTGATAAATATGTAACTAAAAGGGGTGTTAACTCGAGATCTATGACATGAGAAAGGAAACAAACATAATCTAAGTTATTTTACACTAAAAAAGTCAAGAAAATAGCTTATAAGGTTATGAGGAACATATTCTAACATAAAACCCATTTTAGGGCTTAAATTGTCAAAAATACAAAACTTGGGTTAAAAACTGTCAAGTCACAGTTTCTTGAGGGTTAAAAGAGTCAAAAAAGTTTCTATAATCATTTTTTCTGAATATTGGAATTTTCAAAGGACTTGAAATGCAAAAATTTAGCTTAATGGGCTCAATTTGGGTTTTTCGGCCCAATAAGCCCATAATTGCGAAATTTAAAGTTTTAAGGGGCTGAATTGTAACATTCTGCAAAACAGGGGCTAAGAAGTGAAATAAAACTATTTCAAAGGTCAAATATGCTTTTCAATTCCAAAAAGGATAAAAAATGTAAACTTTTTATATTTTGGGCCAAAACTGTAAAAGTTGCCAAATAGGGGGTTCTAACCGAGAAACTCCATTATGGAAGGGCTAAAGCTGTTTACAAAATAAATTTTGGGTTAAAAATGTCTTTTCAATAAGTTTATGATACAAAAGTGTCAAGAAAATGTTTTAAGGACTAAAATGAAATTCTTTTATATAAAGGACTAATAGTGTTATTTTTATAAAAGAAAGGTAGTGAAAAGGTCAAAATCATACTTTTGAACAAATTAATTCATTAAGACAAAATAAAAGATACCCGACTAGTGACAAAACGGAAAACGAATACACCTTCAATACCAAATATCGTTATAAACGAATTGATTCGGTCTCGAATCAATACAAAATAACCACACTAAATCATAACTCTCCAATAGATATGTGATGACTAAAAGGAATAAACCTACAAACTTTGGGCTTATGAGTTTCAAATCATGCTTGTTGGGCCTTGCAAGCCCGTCAACATGATCTTTGGGCCCAAAGGGATAACGCTTATATGTTATTGGGCCTTCAATGACCCAATATTTTATAAAAGGACTTTCAATAGCTTTTATGTGCTAGCGGGCCAAAGTGTCTCGTTAGAAAAGCTAGTAAGGTCACAGTAATCAGATGCAGTTGGACCATCGTGTCTTTCGTATCCGCGACAACGTAAGGTACTTACGATAGTAGTGGGACATAATGCCCCCTTCTCTTCGTTCGCTAAGGCTTATGAGAAATCAAAGTAGACAAAATTAGGACGATATACCATGTGGATTAATCAATATTCATTCGTTAAGACAATACAAAAATCAGTAATCACGAATACATTTCAATATCGGAAAACATCGGGTTTTCCGGGGAATTCAATACTACTCGCTCAAAATCTTATAACTATAATACAAAATACCCTTCATATATATATATATATATATATATATATATATATATATATATATATATATATATATATATATATATGTTTCTGAAATCATTCATGCATCAACTTATGGATCTCACACTTTGATAAACAAAAGTCTTTTTAGAAAATATCGGATTTTCTGGGTTTTACAAACTATACAAATCATTTTATCACAACATTGCTTATGAACTCACCAACATTTCATATGTTGACGTTTTTCCAAAATAACTTGTATTCTCAGGTAACAGGTAAGCGGAAGAATATTATGAAGTAATGTTAGATGTTATGATGTTAAAAACACTCAAACTATTTATGTTATGAATGTGTAATGTTAAAACAATGTACTTGATGTGAACAATTCCAGTTGTAATATATTGATGCATGGTGACGTTTATGTTATGATTCATGTATATTCATTGTGATGATATTCAATTAAAGTCACGCGAGCCCTCGGACGTTTCCGTCGTCTGGTTCGGGGGTGTAACACTCCAACTCGTCGAGTCCCTTTGCAAAAATGACTAATTTGATTTAAAATACATACCAGGATTCGAGTGTTACAACATGATTTTCAAACGATTGTAAGCACCATGACCCCATGGTGGGTGCCAAATTGTTTTGGTCAAAAATTAATCAAGTGTAATTCAACTAAATTGTATGAGAGGCTGTGGTGTTAGGATAATGCAAATGTAGTATAATGATCTAAGTGAGACAAGTGAGTTACAAGGAAAGCCCTTGATCCTTTATAGGATCTATGAAATAAAACCTTGGGAGGTGATAATGACCACCCGCCTTGTTGTTTTTATTGATTTCAATCCGAGATTACAGAGATGATGAAGATAATACGAGTACAAGTGTAGTAGTTAAGCTAATCGTGTGTGTAGTGTGTGGTTTATAGGTGTTATTTATAGTCTAATCTATATAACAAGAAGTCTGATATTTCCGGGATCCTCCTTGAACAAGTATTTGCATGTTGTTTGACTTGGTATTCCTAAGTATTAAACTTGGTTGAAGTGATTTTCTCCGTTGAGAATGAGTCTTGTGCTGACTAATTCTGTACATGTGAGAAAAATAAAGAAGATATAACTGTTAAAAATGTTATGAAATATTAATGATAACAATTAGGATCCCGAGATATGTTAAAGGATCCTGCAACTTTAGGAATATTAAGGATCCTGAATATGATTCTAGGATCTTGCCCTTAATAATATGTGTTAAGATGAATATATGATACATGATAATAATGATAGAAGTATTATTACTAAGAATATAAATGTGTATTAAATACCTAATACTATGTGTTAAATATATACACTAAATTAGGATGGTTTTGTCTAAACAGAGTTAGTATTGGAAGTTGATTACATAGACTGTAGTCTAGTCTAGTTTCTAAACTAAGACATATAAAGCATGTTTAGATCCAATTAAGTTGGATAATAACACAATCATATCACAATGGTATTGTGAAGACTGTATTGACGATGAATAGTGAACTGGTCTATTTACAAAATAAGCTTTGTCAACGACATTTAGTTCAAGTTAAGTTGAAAGAACAGTAGTTATACCTTGTATTGTAAAGACATTACATAGATAGGAAATTTGTGTTGAAGGATGATTACATGTATTATATGTAGCATCATATTAAGAGTATGTGTGAGATGGGACCGGATAATAGAACTTTTTTGGATGCGATTGATGATCGGTAGGGTACGTTTTACGTACATGAGTACTATATTAGTATTCCCCCTCTTTTTTTAGACAACCAGGAATGGTATGTCTATATCGTGCAACCGTTAGGTGCCTAGATGACCAGTCACCTGACAGAGTGGGATGACGACCACTAAGTAAACCTAGTCTTGTGGAATAGGCTAGCATACTTATAGTCTATACGTGTTATTGAATTATACTGATCCAAGGATACTTGATCATATCCCCCATGGTTGCCTTTCTTGACCAACACATGCTACCAAGGACTCCCCGAAGCAGTATAGTCAACTCGTTGCTTACAATGATCCATTAGGATAGATCTTATAAGATCATTGTTATAGGATCAACATGTGAGGATCAACTGGATGGGTAACTAAGGATAAATAATTTATTATGGATGTTTATTGATGTATTGTTAGACAACAATTGGTGTTGCAAGATTAATATCATAATAACATTGGGGGATTGAAAAACCTATGTATCTCACTAGGTTTCCTAACCTGACCCACTCATTTTATATGCATCATAGGTATTGGTGATACGACTGTTGAAGATTTGAATAAGACGTTGAGTGAATGAAGAGAAGATATGCAATAATATTTAGGACCAATAGGTGTTTAAGCCATAACATATGTACTGTATTGATTATGACATCTCTAGTTTAAGACAATAATTTGTACTCAAAATGTTTTAATGTACTAGGATTTCCCACAAAGCAAGATATTATGATTTTTAAAGCGTAATGATTTTTGTTGGTTATGGAAAATAAGGGATGTCAAAGACAATAATTTATTTATTTTATGTTATGTTAATGTATAGCTCACAAGACATATTGTTTGATATATGTCGTTTCCATGTATTTCAGGTCCAGGTAGCAAGCCTTAGATGAGTGGGCTTATGAGCATCCATGATATTAGACAAGACTTTTGTTTTATGTTTTATCCTTTTTGCTTTAATTGTGGTTAATATATGATATGTTGACACCCGTTAATGTAATCTGGAAATAATTTGACGATTGTTGAAACTCTAGTTTTGTAAACATTGACATACACTCTGATATATGGGTTATTACAACAAGATCCGATTTTTCCAAGTCCAACAAGTCCGGAGAGTAATCAAATGTGCTCAAAAGGTCCTGGAGTTCTCTTAACTCTAAGAACACATGCAAAATGACCAAAAAGTACCAAAAATTACACATAACAAGATCTCAAGAAACTATAGAGCAAGGTATCAACTTTATACTTATAAAGGTTTAAAAATGGAGTGAGTTTGCTGGATCTACACTTGGAACCACCTTTCCTACAACACAGGAAACCTTCTTGATCTTCAAGATTCACCAAAACACCCAAATAAGCACCAAAATTGGTTCAAGGAGAGAGAGGATAAGCTCAGAACACTCAAAGGAGGCCTGTGTTTCTCTTAAAGGATGTTCTAGGGTTGATAGAGGTTGAGAATGATAAACCCTAGGGTTTAATGTGCTTTAAATAGTCCCCAAAACCCCAATAAGTCGTTTATCCCATGTATCTGGGCGCTCTGCACCCCATAAATGGCGCCCTGACGCCTTCAGTATAAATCTACAACTTTTCAGTTTTTAGATTTTTGTGATTTATTCCTTCAATCTTTGGTCATCACTTTTACATTTCCTTGGACATTAAAATCACCAATCATAGTTTTAGAAAAGCATAATTGGGACTCAGATGTTACAATTAAAAACTTCCAACACATGTAATCCTCCAATAGACAATTTGATAAGCGCATCTACCAATTACTCAAATCAGGAATCGGGTGTTACAATGTATGCCTATACAACCTTAACATCGGTAATTATTTAGTATTTGTAACTTAGCTTAATTAAGTGTCAATCGATTCATGGAGGATCAAATATGAATAGTTGGATAACTGGAAGGTTGCTTTGAATAAGCTAGAAAGTCGATCTCTCTAATGCATCGTTGGAAATCTTATACGAAAAAGCAAAAGATTTGTATAACCAAGTTGGTGAAAGCTGTTAATATTTTTTAATATCGTATAGCTACACCGTATGTTCCCATATTGAAATGATACATGAAGTTATTGTTTACTCTATACGATACGAAGTGTTATCATTTTCTTCATTTGAGAGAGTTAAATATTTTTCATATTCTCTCTTGTCTTTGTTACCTTCATCTTTAGGGTTTCAATCTTAGATGTTAGGGTTTTCGTAAACTCTATAAAAAGAATAGAATATGATTAGCCTAGAAGATTATTCCATATTTTTTGTAAGTTTTGTTCATATCAATGAAATGTGAAAAGTTTATTTATTTTTTATTTTTTTATTTTTTTCGGTTCTCCACACAATCTTAAGATATATCATTTTCTTTCTTAAAAAATTGTTCCTGTTGTAAATCAGGAAACCTGTGTTTAATATTAACATAATAATAATGCACGTTGATTATGATTTGTTCGTAAAATTTTTAATATTTTTTGATATGATAAAATATATTTTTACATTTATACAAAGTATAACCTAAATATAGAATAATATTGAGAAATATTGTTAAATAAGCATCATCCAACAAATTTATGGGAAAATCTTGAAGTATTCTAGCATTAAAAACTATGTCAAATATTGGATTATGATTTAATGAGGATGGTATGATGAAAATGTTAAATTTTCATGATTGGTAAGAAATTTATAAGACAATATATATTTATGGCATATGAAGAAGTGTGCCAAAACGTAAGGTTATGAATTATAAACACAAACTGATTAAAACTAGCTTTTTAGAAATGGTTCATCATTTTAATGAAATTTGTACAAATGTTTGAAAAATAAATCATAAATGTTAAGTTTATAGTCAACTTCCTACTATGGCAATCAACTTTGGAAATGAAAGTTAAGATTTAATGTGGGATTGGCTTATATGTGTTAGAGATAAATGTTTAAAGGAGTTAATGTTAAAAGACGACAAATTAACAATGCATATGTAAACATACGACTTTGGATTGTACAAAATAGATTTTCAGAAAGCTAAGTTTAAAACTTGTGTATGATCTTGATGTTTGAGCTTAGAGTTTAATTTGAGATTTGATTTATGGGTGAAATTAATTTACACTTAGAGTTTGATCACTTAAAAAGTAGAAGCATAATCCATCAATAATAAAAGAAATAGTGTTTTCTTATACTCTATATTGTATAAAAGAAATTAGTTCTAATACATTTACTAGACAAAATCAACTTATTTCAAGACAAAACATCAACTATTCCACCAAACTATCTTTACTTTGTCTATGTGCCAACCGTTGGTAAGTTTACAACTAGAAGTATCATATTGTCCACCTAACAATAATGATTACATATATAAGTATTTTGCAAGACAATATGATTGTTTAATTAATTAATAAAATGATAATATATATATATATATATATATATATATATATATATATATATATATATATATATATATATATATTCTACTTTGTGTTATATAAATATAGTGATATTAAAACGGGAAGACTTGAGCCGGTTATGGTATGGATAACCTTAGACCGTATCAAACCAAAGAGACGTATAGAGTACGAAGAAAATACGTATACATTGATTACTCACAGACGGAAAGAATTGAAAAAGTGTTCAAGAGCTGCAGGATAACGACATGCCCAAAGACATGTTCTTTCTCTTCTTTGAGAAATACCCACCACACCAAATCTCATTCAACCCCCACCCCACCTCTTTCATCCCTCATCTCTCTTCTAAATTCAATTACTCGATCCCTTTCTCTTTATCTATGTAAATCTTTCTCGATTAACCCTTTCTTAGGAGGATTTTTCTTCTCGTGTTAATAGGTAGGTAGGAAGATAAAATGAGTATGATCGTGATGGACGGGATGATGGAGAAGGGTGTATTGGATGATATAATTAGGAGGTTGTTGGATGGTAGAGGAGGGAAACAGGTCCAGCTATCGGAGGCTGAGATCCGTCAGCTGTGCGTCAACGCCAGGCAAATTTTCCTTTCTCAACCTAATCTCCTGCAGCTCCATGCGCCAATCAGGATCTGCGGTAAGATTCGAGGACTAGTTTTTGTGATCCTTGTATTTTTTTGTATACTTTTTTTTGGAATCTCGTAATTATGACGCTCAATTGCAGATGGGTATGATGGATTTCTGCCCATGTTCTATGTAATTTTGAGTTCTATTGGGGTGCCCTAATGATCGAATTACTAAAGGGTTTCTTTGTATTTGATCTGATTTGGGGCGGGTTTAGTTTTAATGATGATTATCATGGTGAATCGGTGCCTTTCTTTGAACTTTTGGTTTGGGGGTTTTGTGTTTGTTCATTTTCTCACCCCATTGATGATCTCTACATTTATCCCTTAGAATTTAATTGATTTGAGTGGTTGTAATCCTAAGAGGGTGTTTGGAGTATGCCTTCCGCAAGTGATTATGTGATTATTGGGATAACAATTTCTACAATCTGAGTAATACTTATGATTATTGGATTCTTCAAGGGCTAAATAATCAATTTGATACTAGCTGTAACAATACAAAACTGACTATATACATATACTACTAAAACTACTTATATACTCTTATATTATTTCCTAATGTAGCTCATGTTCTTCAATCTTTGTTAATGATAGGTGATATACATGGACAATATCAAGACCTATTGAGGCTTTTTGAGTATGGTGGCTACCCTCCAATTGAAAACTACCTCTTTCTTGGTGATTATGTTGACAGAGGCAAACAAAGTTTGGAGACCATATGTCTGCTTCTTGCATACAAGATAAGATATCCAGATAAAGTGTTCCTCTTAAGAGGAAACCATGAAGATGCCAAAATCAACCGCATTTATGGGTTTTATGACGAATGTAAAAGGAGATTCAATGTCCGTTTATGGAAGATATTTACAGATTGCTTCAACTGTTTGCCAGTTGCTGCATTAGTTGATGAAAAGATCCTTTGCATGCATGGTGGTCTTTCCCCAGAGCTTGAGAATTTAAGACAAATAAGGGAAATTGAAAGGCCAACTGAAATCCCAGATAATGGGCTTTTATGTGATTTATTGTGGTCAGATCCTGATCCCAACATTGAAGGTTGGTCTGATAGTGATCGTGGTGTTTCATGTACTTTTGGAGCTGATAAAGTTGTTGAATTTCTTGCCAAAAATGATCTTGACCTTATTTGTAGAGGTCATCAGGTAATAAAACTTTGTTTGTTTATGGAAACATTGTATATGAATCATATGAACCATATTATGAATGTTTTTTGCAGGTTGTAGAAGATGGGTATGAGTTTTTTGCTAAAAGAAGACTTGTGACAATATTTTCAGCTCCAAATTATGGGGGAGAGTTTGACAATGCAGGAGCTTTATTGAGTGTTGACAAATCCTTAGTGTGTTCTTTTGAGATATTGAAGCCTCTTGATTATTCAAAAAAGCCAGGAACTTCTAAGTTGCCTCTTAAAAAGGTAAAATTTTAGTTAAGTTTTTGAATAAGATTTTCAACTTTTTCTCAAACTCTTGAGTATTTTCTATAAATGTTTGTTTGAATAGCCACCAAAAACAGGAACAGCATGAGGGAGGAAAAGTGGTGAGGGGATAAGAAAAATCATAATTCATAATGATGAAGGTTGAAGTGTAGAGATGTATGAAGTATGAAATGGATGACATCTGTAAGATGAGGTGATTTAGGGAGGGTAATATACTTAATGAATGCACAGAAACTTACTGTAGTTGGATGCAAATTAAAACACACCCTTTTTCCAGTTGGTTGGTTGTTATTGTTGGAAATATAGATTGAGAATCAGTCATCTGCCTTCAACGGTTTTCGTGTTGTTGTATATTGATTGTAAAATGTGTTTTTCTTTTTTCTTTTTACTTTTGAAAGTGTGTGAAGGATGTTCTTGTGTTGGTAATTTGGAGCTTTAACCTTTGATTTTGATCCCACCATTGAAATGGAAAGATGAAAATGGTGTTCATGGTTTCTCTAAGTGGTTTCGAGAAAAGAACCAAAGAACATGTATGTTGATATGTTATGTTACCATGGCATTTACCCTTTTTTATTATGCACTTCAAAAAATCTATTTGGATAAAAGGATTCTTAGGGTTTTTTTTGTTTTCCTTGTAAAATCTTGCATTTCAAGGATGATATAAGTATATATTGAAAGAAGTACGATCTTAAATTTATGGGAAAATGCTTAGAGTCAACAATTTTTTCACAAAAGTCTTGTGGTGGGACAACAAAAAAGTGCAAAATGACAAGCTAACTAAATTACAATGTCATGTATCTCTAAATTCTAATCCAGCCAAAATGTCAAAAAAGTGAATATATCCATAACTAATAAAGATATAATGGTCGAAACGCAATGTTCTCAAATTTATCCTATTTAATTCTAATGGAAGCGTTTAGACAATTAGACCCTTCAACATTGTTATTCATAGTAGAATTATCAGAGGAATGTTCCTCCGATCTTTGTGCATGAAACCTTAAACTTGATGGTTGGTGACAATTAGCTGCAAAAAGGAAATCGTATCTTCTTTATTTTCAAGACTTGTTTCCTTATCTTTATTGATTTTCCTTGGCGTTTATTTTAAGAAATTGTTATATTATCATGTATATGTTATGACTCTTTAGTGTATGGAATAAGATACATGAATCATTGGATTCTTATGATATCCAATCACGATACAATTATTATTACTTGTCAAAAATGTAATAATTTTAAGATATCGTTTTATGTCCAATGTGTAATAGTAAGTATCAAATATGCAATATTATGTGTGTATTGTGCATGATGAATAGTAGAATCAAACACATGTCCTATATAACAATAATGTAAAATTAGGCATGTCTAATATATGTAATTGACTAACAATAGTTAGTATGTTGTTTTCTGTTTGTAAAATATTTGCCTATATAAAGATCGCTGATCCTATGAAATAAATAGAATGAAAATTTGTGAAATGTGCTTACTCTCGAATTTGTTTGTTGAAGTTTCTAACTTCTGAATAGCAGATCACCTATCATAAAAATATCATCCAAGAACTCGACAAACAAACAAATATTATACAATTCAAAGATCACAAACATGTACTCTCTTATTTATCATTTTTATTACTCTATAATTTTTATTTTTTGATAGTTTTGAACCCCCTCCCTCCCCCCACAGAAAAAAAAAACCCTACCAATGCCATCCACACCATGGACCGGTACATTGGGTACGACTTCATAATGGTCTAAAGACCTACATTTAATAAACGGTGTCATAGAATTTATATCACTTTTATATTATATTTATAGAATTTCCATATATCGCACATTTGGATTTTATAATAAAAACCTACATGATTTAAAAAAAAAAAGATTAATTTCGAAAATGTTACAAATATATTGTAATAATTTTTAAAAAATTTGGCACACAACATACCAAATTTGATACGGATTATGTTTGTCTCGATTTTGCTATTGAATGTGGCAAAGCCATTTTGCCACAAATTCTCTATTTCTATAGTCATTTTATTATAACTGTTATTTTTTTTACATAATAGATGTCGTAGTAACAATCGTCTCAAATTAACTATGAAAATATAATTGTGAATAAAAAAATAATACAAGGATCTACGTTCGAAATTTATTTTTAATTTTTATGTTAACGTAGCTATCCAGACTTAGCTATGGAATTCAGTATCTAGCTATATAACTTTTCCATAGCTATTTAAGATGTTTTTGTAGTGCCTCCGCCCCAACTAATTCATATATGAACAATGCTTAAAATTTCTTTTGATACCCATGTGATAATCCTAACATGTTTAAAAATGACCAACATAATGGAACAACAAATGTAAATTATAACATCAAATTGTTTATGTTAAAATGTTTAATTTCTATTCCACATGCATAAAAGACTTCCAATATTATAAGAATTAAGAAGATTGAGCGTATGCTTCAATCAAAAGCAATGATATATATGTTGTGTATAAAACGCGTTCTTTAAGTTAAGAAACATAATGCATTAGCTTTTATCTCAATTTAGAAACTTCATAGGTTTTTAGAAGTTGTTTGTAACAAGAAACATGGTTGGAACTTGGAATTATGTATTTCGGTTTTGAATAAGGTTGAATACAAGAAAGTTGCATAGTTTGACTTAGTTAAGAAAGTAGAACAAAAACATTGTTTGAAGAATGTGTTAATATTGATAAATCTGAGAAAAAGCAATTTATGAATGTCACTAAATTCTAAAGAAGATGTTAGAGGCATGCACAGCTTTTTAACTATGAAAATGTGTTTTGGGTGAATTTAATTTTAAATCATAAGTGTAATAGTTTGACTTTAAAAAAGCTAATCTATATATGTATGTTTCTATAACCGGACGTGGACCATTGTAAGATATACCCCTACAATTAACATGCTCAATGATTTATGTTTATGTTGTAAGACTATTTAACACATATTTTACCCTGATATTTTACTAGTTCGGTTATTCAAATTACATTCAACTATATATATGAAAAGCATATGGTGATCAGGTGTTATATTGAAATTAATTACTCTTTTGTGGCAAAGGTCATAAATTAATTTAGTAATACGTCTGATAATCATGTGATTTTGATTAGGGGTGTTCGTTTGTATGGATCGGTTTAATCCGATCCAATCAAGTGATTCCAAATTGATTTCGGTTTTCAAAACATAGATCCGAATAGTCTAAGCTAAATTCAAATCTGATTCGATCCGATCCAATTACAATTCGGTTGGATCGGTTTTTATAATTCGGTTTTCAAAAACCGAAACATTTTAAAACGACATATAATTATAATATTACTCAACTTTACACAAGAAACAAAAACAAATTATTTAGTTGTGATTTGAAATTTATAAACAGCTAATAAGAAGATATGTTATAGTTAAATATTTTATAGATAGAAATTTCTTGAGAGAAAATGCATATTAATGACTTTTTTATCGGGTGAAACGTTTTGAACCTATTTGAAAAAATAATTTACAAAATTAATAAATAACTATAGATATATATTATAAATAGATAAATAATAAATGTTTATTCTGTTTTTTTGGTTTATTCGGTTCTTATTTTGTAAATCAAAACCAATTCGAAATCCAAAATAATAATTAGGTTTTGTTGAAAACCAATCCAAAAGTTCGAATATCCGAACCAAATAGTTCAATCCAAAAGTTCGAATATCCGAACCAAATAGTTCAATCCAAAAGTTCGAATATCCGAACCAAATAGTTCAATCCAAATTGTCCAGCTAGATAATTCGGTTTTATACGAATAGTGTAATTATAGTTAAAATTTAATTAGCTTAAAGTAAAATCTTTCTGTGTGATTCTACTTTGTCAAATAAAATGGTTAAATCATATATATTCCCTATAATGTCATAGCTTACATTAAGTCTTCGATAAAGAAGACATCAAATGAGACATCAAGAACATGCAACATTATTTCTTCCGTATTGTAAAGATCATATAGCTACTTCAATAGTATATATAATCCTACTATGTTTATAGTATTTAATATCAAGCAATATCTTAACATGAGATTTGAATAAAAAGCACAGCCAATTTCATTCTTGAAGAATAAAGAATACATATATAAGAAATCAATTAAAACCAAAACGATAATGATACAACAAAGTATACATTAAAGAAAATTTAGTTTCGAACCCCACACTTCTTACGAATTTCACCTTTTGTCCCTGTCAATACTTCAAGAGAACCTAAACGTATCATCGCTGCAGAAAAGTCGTTTCTCCAAGCAGCCAAGTTACTCGAGTATTTAGATACCAATGCGGCTGTAAATTTACTATCAACGAGCGTTTGATCCGATGATAACATAACCTTGTGTTGTTTCACGTTAGAATAATATTGATTGTCCAGGCGATTCGGGGTCACTAGATCAAGATCCGCAGTCCCAGAGATTCGACTCTTCGGGCATTTCTTTTTCAAAGCTGCTGCATATTTTGGATCCAACGAGGGATCAGTATGTGAGCCGTTAAAGAAATATAATCGTTGTGTAGCAAAATTACATCCTGCTCTCCCAATAGAGTGAGCTCCAGACAATGCGACCATGTCTCCAACACTCAAACCTTTAGCCACAAACTCCTTCTTCAGGGTGTCCACGTCAGAATCCGGTGACGGGAGGTCTACTTCATCTATGTTTGAAACCCTTCCGTCCCTTCGTCCTGATGGGATAGCATAATAGAAACCACCAACAATGGTGGTGCTATCTCGGGCAGCGAAAGCCAAGATGTCAGCACATGAGACAGTGTTAGGGCATGCAGCTTCTATCTTTGCTTTAGCCTGATCTATTATCTCGAGTCCTCTCAGAGTGCCGGCATTTGCTCCGGCATCTTGCTCTGACTCGATTTCACTGCCTGCCACTGTCTTAAGTAGAAGTGAAGCGTCGCAACCCTACGAATATATCATAAAAAAAGTTAGAAAATTAACGATGTAAAGTGATACAAGTTAGAAATGAAGCTGATGATCATGATATAGTTACCCTGACAAAGCAGTCGTGGAAGTAGAGACGAATGATTCCTGCAGCCATTCCAGGGTTGGCGGTGACTGCCTTATTCACTGTGTCTCGCACTATCTTCTCAGCAGCCGGACATGTGGTTTTATAGAACCCCAGTTTCAACTGTTTTTGAGCTTCGGTTGTATCCAAAGTCATCAGAAGCATGCATAACATACAGAGCTTCATGAACCATGTAACCACCCAATACATCTTCATCATCTTGGTTAAATTATTGAGAGAGAGTGAGAGAGAAAGAGAGATGTGAAGGATTAAATTGAGGAATTGAGGAATTGAGGGTGACTGACAAAGTATATATTGGCTCGGCACTTGTTCATAGAAATACAAAACTATGACCTGCCGGCTTGCTAATAGTCTTGCAAAGTACTTGGGAGAGGCCAAGTCACCCTTCATCGTGCAATGACAAATGTGGGACTTATATATTTGTTATTTTATATATGTTATTGTGCTATACAATTACAATATTTCTATTACCAATATATATTATTATATTATAATTATATTTTATAGATTATTTTGTTGCAATTAATATATTGGATTTTAATGAGTTAAGTTTTAAAAAAAATTATCTGATTTACATTAACTATTGTTTTATTTTATTTTTATACTAATTGTGAGACCCATGTATTACACGAGTTTATTAAAAATAAAAATTTAATATCAATATTTAAACATTAAATATTTATAAAATAATACTTTTACATATCATAGTGTAATCTTTTGAAACCTTTATAAAAAAAATCAAATCTTTTTAGAGCATTTATGAGACTTTATTATCAAATTAATATAATGATTTTCTTTCCTTATGTGAAATTTTATTTTAAAAAACAGAAATTCTCAAAAAATGACAAGTGGAAAATAATAATTCTAAAACTTCTACAAAATTACATGTGGCAAAACTCTTGAGAATTTGATAAGTGACAAAAAAACATTCATTTATTAGAGAGGATGTAGGAATGATGACATATATACTCTCTCTAACATAACAAATTACTGAAATGGTTTGTCAAAATTTCATGTTTGGTCTCTAACTTTTGTTTTGCACTAGGACTATCTCCGTGTTATTGTTTTGTTACGTTTTTGGTCCCTGACAAATATGAAAAAACATATTACCCTTGTTTATTTCTTTTAAGTTTTTAATTGTTTGTTTATTATTAACTAATTTAGAAATTTGTTGACTTTTACATGTGGTCCCACCATCCTCATCCACCGAATCTTTCACCTGATCTCTTTCCTACTCTCTCACTCACTCACTCACACAGACACACACATACACACACACACACACACACTCTCTATCTCTGACTTCAGAATATGAAATCTAAAAGTCACCACTACATGCACCTGAGAATATGAAATCAAATACAACACTATCACCACCGACTTCTACCATTGACGACCACCACAACCCACTTTTGCCATTAACGACTATAACCAACAATCCACCCTTATTGAAGATTAAACATACACAAAAAATATCTCGATCTGGAGTATCCACATTCCCATCATAACCATTACAGAGTTTTGTTCAATAATGTTCTTCTGATTTCCAACCAAAACGAACCCTAATCTCCATTTTTGTTGAAATGATTCCCGGTTAGAGATAGGGTGGAGTAGAAATGTGAACCAATTTCAAAAATACACAAATTTTTGGATGGTGGTGGTGGATCCTATTCACGTTTAACATTTTGTAGTTACAGAGGAGGATGTCGTCGGTTTCAAAGGAAAGTGTCGCATGTTTTTAGATGGAGGGCAGTCGGAATCTAGATGGTTTCTGGAGAAATACCCAAATTTACTCTTTATTGTGGCAGGAAATTGAAGGATTACTCTTGAATACTTCCATGTCGTCATCAAACTTACCTGCTACCGGTGCTGTCATTATGGGCTTCGTCAGATCTGTTAATGAACGACTGAAGTGGTGTTGGAGAGAAAGGTGAGGACAGTTGTGTTAGAGAGAAATGTGAGGGCAATTGTGTTGGAGAGAAAGGTGGAGTAAAGATGTAACATCCCAAAATCACAATAAATTTTCACTTTTCAAAAACAACACATTTCATCCATAAAGTGTTTACAAAACCATTGTTTCAAAAGTATTATTCAAAATCAAAGTATCCCAAGATCTAATGTCATAAAAAAACAAGGAGATGTGCACGATCACATATTTGCTTTCCCACGATCCTCTGAAGTACCTGAAACATTAAACTAAAACCGTAAGCCAAAGATTAGTGAATTCATCCAAAGTACCATCACACAACATAAAAACAATAACATGGAACTATGAGCCTTCAACCTGACTGGACCGTCTCGCAGGGCCTACAACCTATCTGGACCGATGTACGACGTTCGACATGACCGGATCGCCTTACAAGGCCTACAGCCTATCCAGACCACCCTGGGTGTCTTGGCCTTCAGCACAAAGCAAGACCGCCTCAACCCAACCATAATATGTCAACATATATAATAGACAAACATAAAACACATATCCAACAAACACAAATAAACCTACAGATCTACAAATCAATCATCTAACTAGCATAACTAATGGGTTTTAGGCATAACAAACAAACTCAAAACTCTTTAGTGTACATGCAACCTAAAACAAGATCTATCTTTTCTCCACTGAACCTACAACTAAGAACATCAAAAAGAAATCCTAGGAACCCTAGTATTTTTTCAAAAATATTAAAGAAAAGGTTTAGGGTTACATAGTCGTTATAGCAAACATGTAACACCTCAAATTTCAAACCAAAATTTTCATTTTAAATTACCAAAATCAGCGTTTCACAAAACAAGTTTTCAAGTACATAATTATTAAAAACATTCATTTCCATAATATCATAGTTCACATCTATCCCAACAACAAGCATCCCAACGAGCATGTACAATCAGACATTCGCTTTCCCGCGGTCCTCAAAAGTACCTGCCACATATAATCAAAAACTGTAAGCACAAGGCTTAGTGAGTTCCCTAAAAATACCACATACATCACATCATAAAATAAACAACTATGAATTATCAGCAATCCTGGGGACTATCAACAGTACCAATGAGCTAATAGCATGCCCGATGGGTTATCAACCACCCTGGAGACTATCATCAGTCTCAGTCACATATAATCAACAATACATAATAAAAGCAACAAGACCTAGCTGGTCATCGCAGATACAACTATTCTACCATACAAGTGAGAATAAGTGAGGAGACTCACTTGATACTGACATATAGTAAACCTCACGTCAAAACTGTCGGAACTAGACCCCGCCTAATCAGCATAATAATTAACCCTAATTAATAATTAAGGTCTAAAATCCAACTCACGAGTCCAAATGCCATGGCTAAACTTTCTAAGGGATAAAGACCATTTTGCCATTCTCATGGTCCAAAAACCCTAAATCTTGACCAAGGGCCAAAGTCAACAAAAGTCAATGCTTAGCGAGTATGCTGAGCATACCAATCCTTACGCTGCGCGTACAACAGAGCCAACTTTCATCAGGGAAGGATCAGGCTACGCTGCGCGTAGCCTGGAGTACGCCCGACGTACTTCATCTGCCTCTATTTCTGTCACACCTCCAAACCAGGATGGCGGAAACGTCTGGGGGTGGATGACTTCATGTACAGTATCATAACATAAGGAATAATAACGATCAAAGCAAAACACAACCATCATAAATATAATTGAAAAAGTTACATTTTTGTAAGAGTTGCATGTTTCAAAATCAATTACAATATGATGATACAAGAAGATTTGTTTGACGTTTTAGCGTCCCATCCTCAAAAGCTTGTAATTATCTGCTTTAATGATTTCCTAAGAATACAAGTAGTTTTGAAAAGTGTCAACAATTAAGTTGGTGAGTTCATAAGAGTTTTTATGAAGAATTGTAAGTCTTTCCTTGTAAAATGATAGTGTTCGTTTCCAGAAAATCCAATGTTTTCCTTAAAAATGGGTGTAGTCTTAGAAACCCTAAGACCAAAATGTACAAGTATTTTTAATACTTAAAATAGTAATATGTAGCTTTAATATAAAACGATTTGAATGTATGTTTCCTTGTAAACTAAATGTATCATTGGTTTCTCCATGTGAATTATTATAACCGGGCTAAAACATAGATGACATGTTACGGCGTTCTTCAGGCGTCGAAATGTTAGACATTTGTCACCCTAGAACTGCCGGTCTAATTGTTGCAAGTAGCTTAGGTGCGGGATTGTTAGTCCCATATAGATCTATACACAAGTATTATGCTCTCTTATGGGAGATTCTGGTTATAAGACAAGACTTTTGTAGGTACTCTGGTAGATACGATGAAGACTTTGTCTCACAAAATTGATTCAATATGTTTACGTTTTGTTGTAATGAAAACCTTTGTATGTGTAATTATCACTTTTCCATGATAATAAAATAGTATAAAATAATTATATATATCTTTATATAATTATCTGCTTTGTTCAAAATGTTACAATAGTGTTAATGTCCCATAAACTATACCTATTATAATTTATTATAATATTTCATTTGTGCCTATATATGTATACATATATAGAGAGGCTAACATGATTAGGTATTCATAAATAACAATTATTATACATCAAACACAAATAAGTGAGTCTTTAGTATGAAACTTCTAGTTTTTGACTTTTTATGTCACAAAACGGTAAATAGTGAAATATAAACTTTGTAAAATTTATTTTTACATTTTTTTTGATATTTAAGTGTAATTAACTTTATATGTTTAAAACAACATATTTTTGGTCAAAACCCACAAAAATGGTACCATAACCTAGTTATGACCATTTTGTTAGAAAACCCACTTTTACATAAACGATATATTTTTAAGTTTTCTTTTTGTAAAACTAAATCTTTGGTATTTTTAATTAGTTTCAAGACATATGTTCCAAATAACATATTTTGGTCTATATCCCAAAAAAATGGTGTAATAACTTGGTTATAACCATTTTTGCTAGAAATGTCATATTATGCTCATAAAAACTCTAGTTTTTATAGTTTTATGTTTATAACTTTTTCTTAAGAATATATAATATGTTTATACTCGTTTTTCCATAGTTTTGTATTTTAAACAAACTTTTACATCTAAATGCTCATAATGCTATGTAATAACATTATTTCATGTATATAACACTTTTACACAACATATAAGTAAGCATGCATAACAACTTGTATATTTACACAAGTTTACTTGTATTCTCCCTCTTAAAACTTGGATAAATCGAAAATGAGGGGTATGAACTCATCTTATGTGTGTTTTATTGTTGGATAAAATGTTGTAGATGGAAAGATTCAAGTTAATAACACTTGAAGATTTGAAGATCCTATGAATAGTAACACATGATAATGTGTGTAAATGGATTGAAACTAGTTTATAAGTGTGTAGAATCACTAGATTAAGAAGGAAGTACTTACCAAAAACACAAGAACCAACTTGGAAGAAATTAGCTATGGAAGATGAGAGATTTTCTTGGAGAAGAAAATGGTGATGAGAGAGGGCCTCTTAGGCGTGAATAAATGTGTAATACTTTATGGGAGATGCTTTTGCAGTTAAGATGTTAGATTATGGGGGGACAACATTGTTTCTAGTGTTCTTTTATAAAAAAAAAAGTCAAACTTTTATAAAACTAGGCAATTTTTATAAAAATAGTGGTATTTTTTTATAAAGAAATATGGTATAACGGATGTACAAATATTTAATTTGAAGTATAAAAATTCAAATTATTATAAAAATCATTATTATTAAAAATAATAACATGTTATATGAAGGTTAGGTTGAATTCCCAAGTTCTTGCCATAAAGAAATTTGGGTGTTTTAGCCGGGCACAAAATTTATCGCATTTGGTGACGAATTCACCAAAATTTGTGTTTGTAGCATTTGTTATGGATTTGCCATGTAATATAAGGTTTATGAACTCCACTACATTGAGTTGTGAATATTATTTATACTAAAATAATATCAAATTGAATTATCGAATTGTTATGATACTATCCTTATTTTAGGTTTATATTCGATAATTGGCAACCAGAGAGGTACTTTGTGTTATAACTTGTCAATGGTACATTAGAAAGATTAGAGAATATCACATTTCTCCTAAATTTCTAATACGATTTGAGTTGAACTGGTTGACTTTTATTGACTTAAATTTGTTTGACCAAAAATTGACGGTTGTCACAATTTCCACCAAGTTAGTGTCTTAATCCTTTAAGACAACCAACCCAACCACAAATCTGACTAATCTAAGACATCTTAATCCATAAAGTCATTGGCTTTAAGCCATTGCAAGGCTAGGAAAGGCTCAAAGCATCATTTCATTCATTCTAAGCTACTTTACTATTGTATGAGCCAAAAAGGGAAGATCAAGCAAGCATTTTTATGAATCTAAACGTCCTAATATGCATGAAAGGACAACTAAAACCTTCTGGGGAGTCCCAAACTCATAAAGGTCCAAACTTGGGGACTTTTAGCTCATAAATATTAAACGAAATAGATCTTAAAGAAAACTTGCCAAGGTAAAGACTTTATACCTGAAAATGATGCACAAAGATGAGAAGTTTCTGGATCTTCAAGCTTGCTAGCACCTTCTCCTTCTTCTCTAATCTCCTTCTTCTACTACAAGAGCCAAGAACACTCAAAACTTGCAATATCTCACATATAAGCAACTCACATGATATTAGGGCTTATGAGAGGGTTGGAGGCTAATAAGGGTGGCCATAAATGATGCCATAATGTTCTTTAAATAGAGGCAACCCTTAAAATTAGGGTCTATATAACATCTGGGCTAGTACACCTGGCGTACCACATGTACGCCCAACGCATTAGCTGGCCATCTGCGATCATGCACACTGCATGAGTACGCTACACGTACTCATATGTACACCCAACGTACAACCACTTTTGCAAGCCTTTTTCTATGAGGGACCAAATATGCCACTTTTGATAAAGGTTCAAGATATAACAAAATATACCTGATTTCGGGATGTTACAATTCCCCCCCCCCCCCCCCCCCCCCGCCCAACTAGAATCAGACTTCGCCCTCAAATTCATCCTTAGGAAACAGCTCCGGATATTGCTCACACATCTCGGACTCAGGTTCTATGTCCCCTCCGAACCTCTTCAGTTCTGCCACTGAACTTTGAGCAAGTTCACAACCTTGTTCCTCAAGGTTTTCACCTTCCGATCCAAAATGGCCACAGGCTTCTCCAAATAATTCAGGCAATCATCGACCTAAATGTCCTCCAAAGGGACCACAATTGTCTCGTCAGCTATCAGCTGGGAAACATAGAAGGTATCATGAATCTATCTCAGCTCCTTTGGTAGCTCCAACCGGTAGGACACCTTGCCCACACGGGCTAACACTAAAAAAGGGCCAATAAACCTGGGTCCCATCTTGCCCCGCTTCCTGAAGCGGATAACACCCTTCCAGGGCGACACCTTCAGGAGTACAAGATGTCCCACCTGAAACTCTAGCTCAGAGCATCGCCGATCCGCATAACTCTTCTAGATGCTTTGCGCTGTCAGCAATCTCTGTCAAACCTGCTGTATAAGCTCAATCGTCTTGAGCACTACCTTCGTTCTCCCCATGAACCTCTGTCCCACCTCGCCCCAACAGATAGAAGTTCACATCTTCTTCCGTAAAGGAGCTCGAATGGGGGCATATCGATATTGGCATGATGGCTATTATTATAAGAAAACTCAGCCAACAGAAGATAGGAGTCCCAACTCTCACCAAAATCAATTACATAGGCACGTAGCATATCCTCAAGCGTCTGGATAGTCCGCTCACTCTGCCTATCTGTCTGCGGATGGTATGCAGTATAGAAGTGTAGCCGGGTACCCAACTCCTCATGAAATCTCTTCTAGAACCTGGAAGTAAAGCGCACATCCCGGTCAGACACAATAGACGTAGGCACCCTATACCGAGCCACCACCTCTCGAACATAAATCTCGGCCAACTTCTCTGCACAAGAGCGCTCACTAATAGCTAAGAAGTGAGCACTCTTTGTCAAACGATCCATTATCACCCAGATAGTGTCAACACCCTTCGTAGTGCTCGGTAACTTGGTAATAAAATCCATGATGATCTGTTCTCACTTCCATAGGGAAACCTCGAGAGGCTGCAACTTCCCATGAGGGCACTGATGCTTTGGCTTGACCTTCTAGTAGGTAAAACATAGCTCTACAACCCATGCCACGTCTCTCTTCCTGTATGGCCACCAGTAGTGGTGCTTTCAATCGAGATACATCCTGGTAGCCCCTAGGTGGATGGAAAATATTGATTTGTGGGCTTCATTCATCAAGATCCGTTGGGCCCCACCCGCACATGGTACCCAAACCTGCTCATGAAGGGTCAACAGTCCCCGATTGTCCATCTTAAAAGCTGAAATATGGCCGATCACCCACTTACTCTTCCGGTTTTCCTCTTTTATGGCCTCCGAATGAGCCTCCTTGTTAATCTCTAAAACTAGAGTTACAACGGTCATCCTCATACACACATCCTGAATCAGGGCACTCACTACCCTCTGGCTCAAGGCGTCGGCCACCACATTGGCCTTGACTGGGTGATACAAAATCTTGCAATCATAATCTTTCACTACATCAAACCACCCCCTCTTCCTCATATTCATGTCAGGCTGATCCATAAGATATCTCAGGCTATTATGGTCCGTGTAGATGGTACACCAAACATCATAGAGATAGTGGCACCAAATCTTGAGGGTGAAACCACTGCCCCCAGCTCTAAATCGTGTGTGGGGTACTTTGCTTCGTAAGGCTTCAGCTGCCTCGAAGTGTATGCTATCACATGCCCTCTTTGCATCAACACATCACCCAATCATGCAATGGATGCATCACAGTAGACTACAAAGTCCTCAACTCCCTCAGGGAGGTAAAGTACTGGTACCTCACACAGTATCTGGGGAAGAGTCTCAAATGATGCCTGCTGCTCAAGCCCCAAAGAAAAAGCAACATCCTTACTTATCAACTTGGTGAAAGTAACAACAATCTTGGAGAAGTCTCTAATGAATCTCCAATAATATACCACCGATCCGAGGAAGCTCCAAATCTCATATGGAGATATCGGTACCTCCTACTACATCACGACCTCAATCTTGGCTGGGTCGACCAAGATACCATTCTGGTTTACGAGGTGTCCCAAAAATTGAACCTCATGCAACCAGTAGTCACACTTGGAGAATTTGGCATAAAGCCTCTCTATCCGAAGAACTCCAAGAACCTCTTGCAAATGCTCCTCATGTTGTTCCCTGGTCTTCGAATAAACAAGAATGTCATCGATGAAAACAATTACTAATCGATCTAACATAGGCTTGCACACCTGGTTCATCAGGTCCATGAAGACCGCCGGTGTGTTGGTGAGCCCGAAAGGCATCACCATGAACTTGTAATCCTATATCGAGTTCGGAAGGCCTTCTTATGAATATCCTCCTCTCGCAACCTCATTTGATGATAGACGGATCTCAAATCGATCTAGGAGAACCAAGATGCCCCCTTAAGCTGGTCAAAAAGATCATCAATCTTTGTCAATGGGTAACGATTCATCACCGTTAACTTGTTCAACTCCCGATAATCGATGCACATCCGGTGTGAACCATCATTCTTTCTGACAAATAGGATCGGTGCTCCCCAAGGAGAACTGCTCGACTAAATAAACCCTTTGCCCAATAGCTCTTGCAGCTGAGAGGATAACTCCTTCATCTTAGAAGGTGCACGACGGTATGGTGCCTTGGCGATCGGCGCCGCACCAGAAGTCAGATCGACCCGGAACTCCATCTGCCTCTCAGGAGGCACACCCAGTAACTCCTCGGGAAAAACATGAATAAACTCACGAACCAATAGAACATAAGTAAAGTAGTCAATCTGTTTTCCTCAACCTGAGTATCCACAACATAAGCCGGGTAACCCATACACCCATGCTGCAAACTCTATCTTGCCTTAGAGGTAGAACAGAAAGCTAATCTTGACCTAGTACCCTCGTCGTAGATAGTCAGTAATCCCCTACTAGGATCTCGAACCGTCACCAACTGACACTCACAGTCAATCAAAGCCCCAAAACGGCTCAACCAATCCATACATATGATCACACATACATCCCCATCGTGATAGGAATAAGATCTATTAGATAACCAACGCCAAAGATCTCCAATACACAAACATGATAGGCATCAGTGGAAAAGAGTGGTCACTCATCAGGTATAAAGACTCTCAAGGGCCTGATCAAGGTCTCTCGCACAATATTAAAACCGCGACAGAAAGATGTGGACACAAACGATCAATTCACACCCGATTCAAACAACACAAGCGCAAGCACAAAATTCACAAGAAAAGTACCTACACAACCGATAATATAAGAAACATAAATAAATGAATAAAAATATTGGGAGCACATACCATCCACAATGTCTGTAGCGGCACGAGCCTCCTCTGATGCCAACTGAAAGGCTCTCCATCGAACCCTGAGTGGCTCAGCCTGCCCCTGCTGGCCATTAGTGATGCACAGGGTCGCGGGAGCCGGGGTCTGAACCGTCATGGATGCAAGATGAGGACAATCTGCCTTCACGTCGCCCGTATGGTTGCATCTGAAACAAACCCGAATCCCCTTGGGGCAATCCTTAGCCAAATGCCCCTCCTTGCCACACAGGTAACAAGCTGACCTTGATATACACACATGACTCATCTTCACTCATAGAGAAACCAAACTCTTTGACTTTTTCATGGAAGCAAAGATTCCAGCTGCGAGATGCTTGTTTCAATCCATAGATAGATTCATCAAGCTTACACACTCTATTTGGAAACTTTTCATCTATAAAACCCTCTGGATGACTCATGTAAACATCTTCAACCAACTTCTCGTTAAGGAAAATGGTTTTGACATTCGTCTGCCAAATTTCATAGTCATGAAATTCAGCTATGGCAAGCATTATCCGAATAGATTTTATCTTGGCTATTGGTGAGAAGGTATCATCATAGTTAACCCATAAGGTTTGAGTAAATCCCTTTGCAACTAGTCGAGCCTTAAAGGTGTGTACTTTTCCATCCATGTCGGTCTTCTTCTTGAAGATCCATTTGCACCCAACTATCTTTCGACCTGGTATATTATCAACCAAATTCCAAACTTGGTTGTTATACATGGACTTGTTCTCGCTATCAATTGCCTCTTTCCATTTAATAGCCTCAGGGTCTGTCATTGCTTCCTTATAGCTAGTCAGCTCACCAAGTTTATCAGTGTTTGATCACTAATAAACGTATCAACTTTTGTTTATATGGAAACCATAAATCTAAGGTGGCACTCTAACTCCACTGGAACGCCTAAGAGGTAATGATTGGTCTATTGTTCAACAAGAATCTCTTCCTTTTGTTGAGTGCTAGTATCATCTAAGGTTCCATCACTAGTTTACTATTGAATTTCTTCAAGGTTAGTGGTGCTCCGACTATCCTCTTTGAATATGAGCTCTCTCTCTCTCTCTCAAGGCTCCTCTTGTGCTACAAAGACCACATTGTCACTAGGCCTATAGAACAAATATCCAAATGGCTGCTTTGGGTAACCAATGAAAATACACCTCTCTCTTCTAGCTGCTAGCTTGTCATTAGTCTCTCGTATTACAAAAGCTTCATAATCCCAAACTTAGATATGTGCTAACAATGGAACTTTCCATGTCCACATGTCGGGAAGTGTTTTGGCAACCTTCTTTGTAGGGACAAGATTGAAGATGTGGGAGGCTGTCTCTATGGAATATCCCCAGAAGTGAATTGGAAGTGAATCACAACTCATCATGGAATGAACCATGTCCAATAAGGTCTGATTACACCTATTAGCCACACCATTTAACTGTGGTGTCATAGGAGGAGTCAATTGTTAAACTATTCCACATTCCTTTAAATACTCATTGAACTTGATACTAAGATACTCTCTGCCTATATCAGATCTAAGCATCTTTATCTTCCTACTCAATTGATTCTCAAATTCTTTTTTGAACTCTTTGAACTTTTCAAAGGTTTCTAACTTATGCTTGATTAAATAGATATAACCATATCTGCTATAATCTTTTGTAAAAGTCACATAGAATAAATTAAATTCCCTTGTGGATGATCTGAATGGTCCACATACATTTGTATTTATGCGATCTAACAAACCTTCACCTCTTTCAGAAAATCCAATGAAATGTGATTTTGTCATCTTTCTCAAAAGACAAGATTCGCACGTATCATCTGACCTTAAGTCAAATGATTCCAACGCTCCATCCTTTTGGATTTAGGTAATGAGTTTTTTGTTAATGTGTCTAAGACGACAATGCCAGAAGAATGCTTTGTCTATACCATTAGACAAATCAATATGAAAAACATTATTGCCTAAATTATCAACACACATTGTAGTTTCATACACACCATCACAAGATAAAGCTTCAAAATAAAAAACACCATTTTTATAAGTAGAAATATAACGATTCAAATCATTAAAAGAATATCTAAACCCTTGTGTGAACAATTCATGAAAAGAGATAATGTTTCCAGTCAGTTCCGACGAGTAGCAACAATTTATTAAATCTAAACCAACACTGTTACTAAGCACTAGACTATAAACTCCAATCTTGGTAACAGGTGAAGACCGCCTATTCCCCATGACCAGGTTCACTGTTTAGTGCTCCACCTCCTCACTTTCTCTTAGCCCTTGCAAATTAGAACAAATGTGAAATACACATCCTGTATCAAGGACCCTACCCAAGAACGAGAAGATGATGAGTTATTATATAAAATAGTATATATACCTGCAAAAGATGGCTTCACTTTACTATCCTTGATGTCTTGCAGATAATTCAAGCAACTTCATTTCCAATGCCCCTTATCATTTTAGTAATAGCAAGTGGCCTCCTTAGGATTAGAAGAATAAGGAATGTCAGCATTGGGCTTAGCCTTTGGGCCACTACTAGATGACCCAACATGGGCCTTTCCCTATCAGTTCTGCTTGGTAGGACCTTTCCTCTTCTTCCCTTTTCCTTGACCAATGGCCAGAATGGGAGCACTAGCAGGATTAAGGTTTGAGTTCTTACTCTTTATTCCCGCGTCAGTAGTCTGCAGTAGGTTTTGTAATTGGGCCAATGTGGTCTCACTATTGTTCAAATGATAAGTCAAGCTGAACTGATCATAACAACTTCGTAAGGAGTTTAGGACTATGTCAATAGCCAACTCCTCATCAAAGTGTACATTGAGCCTAATAAGGTGATCCACGTATTGTTGCATTCTTTGCACTTGGCTACTGACAAACCTCCCTCTTTTATATTTCTTACTATGAGGGTGTCACACCCCAAAACCAAGGATGGCGGAAACGTCCGGGGGTGGAGGACTTCATGTATAGTATCATAACAATAATGACAATAGTGATGAAAGTAAACACAACCAACATATATATATATATATATATATATATATATATATATATATATATATATATATATAATTGAAAGAGTTACATCATTATATGAATTACATGTTTCAAAATCAATTACAATATGTTGACAAAAATATGAAACGTTTGACGCCTTAACGTCCCATCCTCAAAATCCACGTGATTTCCTGTTTAGTGATTTCCTGAGAATACAAGTTGTTTGAAAAAGTGTCAACACAATGGTTGGTGAGTTCATAAGTTTTTTTTATACAATTATGAAAAAGCTTGTCTCATAATTGTATAGTTGTTCCAGAAAAATCTGATATTTTCCTTAAAATGAATACTGTAGTCTTGTATCCAAAGACCGAAACGTATGAGTAATCTTCCTTATTTACAGAAAATAACGTGAGTTTATTTCAACATAAACGCGTATGATATTAATGAAATTCTCATAAATTCTTATGTTTGTTAATACTTTCTGTGAGTTATTATAACCATACTATGACCTAGGTGGCCTAAAAACGACGTTCTTCGGGCGTCGTAGAACTAAAATGACACTTGTCACCACAGACCTGCCGGTCTAGCTGTTGCAAGCAGCTCTGGTGTGGGTTTGTCAAGCCAAATATAGATCTATATACAACTATCACGCTCTCCCTCCAGGAGACTCTGGTTACAATACATGACTTATGATTTATGTGAAGCGAATGTCTCACAAAGTTATTAACGAATTTACACTTAACATAATGAAAGTTTCCCTTTTGTATAAATGTACCTTTCTGAAATGTATGTATTCGGAAATGTATCATAAACTATACCTATTATAGTTTATCAAAACAAGGGTAGTAATAGCAAAGTACGTAAACTATACTTAACATAGTTTAATAAAATGTTTGTGTGTAATGGGTGTACTTCAATGATAACACTTTGTTTATTCTATGCTTTATCTAGTAAAAATCCATTTGTTAACTGGTGTATATCTATATACTAACACAAGAATGTCATATATTGCAATACACATAAACACATAATAATATACACCTTGCTCAACATGTTACAAGGGGAAATGAAATTGCTAGTGCTTTTCTGATTATAACATTTTCTGTAACTGTTATTAGAAAATTTGTAGAAAAATCATAAAATGTCCAAATCAAGTTCTGCAACTTCTGAGAGTTTGGAAAATGAGTCTAGTTTGTTCATAAATTTTCCATAATTTTTAGTGACCTCTAACTTGTGTGAACAAGTCCATATTCGCAGACTGGTTCGGATTGATGTTTGAAATGATAGACAGTTTTGTAAAAATCACCATATATTGTAGAAAAATCATATGGAGATGTGCAAGTAGTCATTTTAAAGCTAAGAACCTGAACTACATGCACCTAAAACAGTTTTGAAAACAAAAATGTTTAAGTTATCCAAAACAGTCCGTGAATGGAGTCCAACTTTTCTGATGAAAGCTGTTAGATAAGTTTAGTTATGTTCATGGTGTTTTAACTTGTATTCTCCCCCTTAAAACTTAAGAAAACATGGTAATGGAGGGGTATGAACTCACCTTGAGTGATTTCAGTAGGTGATTGTTGAATAATGGAAGTGTTTAACTCAAGAACACTTGAAAGATCACTTGGAGATTCGAAGATCTAACATGAACGTGATGATGTTTGTGTAAGGAATCGATGATTGGATTAGAATGAAGTGTATAAATCACAATAAGGATGGATTATACTTACCAAGAGTGGAAGAACACTTGATGATCAGCCTTGGGATCTCGAATTAGAGAGAAAAGTTTGAGGGAAAAGTTGGAGTTGGATCTTTGGTGAAATGAGAGTAATTGAAAGAAAATGAGGAGAAAGGTTGAGCGACCAGCCCTAAAACGTGGGGATGGCTTGTGAGAGGGGTAAAAAGTAAAAGGAAGTGACAAGGTATGGTGAGGAGGTGTGGCTGGTCATAGAGTGGGTGTGGAAGTGGTTGTTTGTGTCATAAGGTAAAGCTAAGTCAACACTCTACCTTTGTACTTCACATACTCTCTTGTGGATAAGGTTTTATCCTTAAAACGTGATTAATCATTAATTAAGGGGTCTTATATGTTAAAATAAAGTTTTGGGTGAAAATCCTGTGTTAAAACAATTAAAAACGGGCCTAAAACGCAAAATTAGTCGAAAATCGGGAGAAAAAAAAGGACTTCCAGCGAGACCTCTCGGTCCTAGGCCGAGGTTCGGTCCCTAGGCCGAGGTTCGATCCCTAATGATGTCGAGCCGGAGGCGAGATGGGCGAACCAGAAGTGTGAAGCGAAGGCGAAGGCTCGGTCAAAGGCTCAGAAGCGAGGGCTCGGTCAAGGCATCAGGATCCGAAATGGACCGAAGGTTCAGGTTCGGGTGTGTAGGCGAGGTTCGGGCCCGAGAGGACCTTTCGGGTTCGGTTGAGCAGCCTTCGGCTCAGAAGGGTTTGGTCCCTTAAGAGGACTTTCGGCCCCTAAGAGAGGTTTCGGGTCCTAAGAGGGGTTTCGGGTCCTTAAGCCCTTTTTGTCCGTTTTTGCCTCGTTTTAAGCCGTTTTCGACCCGGTCAAGGGTCGGAATGACCCAAATGACTTCAAAAAGTTACGAAACCTTTTGAGAGAGATTTGGGACAGATTTCACATACTTAGAGAGATTTGGGAGAGATTTAACATTCTTGGAGAGATTTCTCATACAAAGAGATATTTGGGAGAGATTTCACATACTTAGAGAGATTTGGGAGAGATTTGACATTCTTGGAGAGATTTCTCATACAAAGAGATATTTGGGAGAGATTTCACATACTTAGAGAGATTTGGGAGAGATTTCACATACTTAGAGAGATTTGGGAGAGATTTCACATACTTAGAGAGATTTGGGAGAGATTTGACATACTTAGAGAGAGATAGAGTGAAAACGACTGAGAGTGGTTTCATGTGTGACAATAGTGAGTGTTTGGCTCCGCAACGCAAGGTCCGTGAACCTCGTTAAGCCATGTTTTAGGATCTTACACACTCCCGATGAGTATGCAACATTGTTTTATTGTTCTTGTTCATTGTTTAGTACTGAGGTTAAGAAAAATTAAACACACAAATTTTTCCAAGTGATGTTTTCTCATTAAGATAACGAGTTATACAGTAATTACATATCACAAACCCTAATATACAAGGCTTAATCGAGTTGACCGGTTTGACTTGCTGACTTTGACTTGACTCTAGATTGACGATTGTCACAGAAGGACTTTACCACCTTGTATTTTTCTTGACGATCTCGTTTATGGTACTTTTTCATAAGTTTCTTGTTCATCTCGTACGGCCAATAATCCTCATAGAATCTTTTCAATTTAGGAGTCATGGTGGCTACCATGATGCAAGCAACTTTTGTTGCATCATCGTAGTGTTTCTTGTACGTGAAAACTTCTTCAGGAGTGGCCTTCTCTTCATTGATTTCATTGAGTTCTTTCTCGAGAACATACTATTTGTTATCAAAATGAAGGGCCATCTTAATGTTCCACATCCAATCATTGTAATTGGAACCATCCAATGTGACTTTGGAGCATATTGAGAGCAAGGAGATGTTGTGGTGGTTGGAAGAGGAGGAAGCAGATGCATCAGTTGGAGTAGACATCTGTAAAAAGAAGGTAGTTTTAGTTAGATGAGAATAATCGTTAATATAGCAACCCAAAATGAAATATTAAGGCTAGGATCCAAATATATAATTCACAACTTAGAAAAAGGATGTCATAATCTAATTGTACATTATATAAAGGTAGGTAAATGACGATTTACCAATTCCACCAATAGGAAACAAAATTTTAAAAGGAAATTAATTTTTGATGAAATTCCTAGATCTTTTGAGATTCATTGAAACTATTTAGTTGCATGTTTAATCTCAAATTATGCTCTTCTATCTATGATTGGGATACTGAGGATCACAAATGAGATGTGAATAACCAGGCAAATGTGCTTGGTAACCTCAATGTTGTTTATCATCTTAATTGATGTGTTGGTAAACCACACATGCTCCATCAACAATGATAATTTATGAGATATCCATTTTGACTCTTTATTAGTCCATATTAGTGTGCTGGTTAACCACACACGCTCCACTAACGACTTATAAAGTGCAATGTACAATTTCATGGGTTAGCATACTTTTCATATTTTCCTAAAGTAAATAAGAATGAGATTTTATAAAATAGTTTAGTTACTTTATTTCATAATACTTATTAATGAGAATTAATGTCCTATCAAGTCCTTTTTGCTAACGAACCTCCACAAATCAAGGAAGTGGTGGGTGAGAGTAGACACCCATTCAACTACCATTTTATAGGCAATTTCCTTATACCCCCTTATAGACCAGCTTTGTGAATGAGGTGTACTAGCGACTTGACTGAATTAGTCTTATACATATAATATATTAATCAATTAATAATAATATATAAGGTGTATTTCAAACTTTTCAAAATACTAGGTTTATTCTATTAAATTTCGAAATTAATAATCAAATAATTTAAATTCAAAACTACACCAAATGATTTAATATTATCTATTAATTAACATTTAATTAAATATATTACATCAAATAAGGATTATCTAATTAAATTAATCAAATAATTTAATCCTAAGCTTTACCCTCTAAATTTTTGAAAATTAGGGTATATGATTTATTCCAATTTTAATTATCTAGTAAAATGATAATTACCAAAATTGGAAAAACCCCAATCATCCCACCACATTTTCGAAACTACTTGGGGATTAAGACTAGGGTTTCAAAACTCTAGCCCTAAATTTTGAAAACTTGGGGAAGGGACTAGGGTTTCTAAAACCCTAACCCTAGTACAAATTCATGGCATTTTATGGTTTAATTTTTATAAACCCTAATTGATCTATTCTTTTATTATAGCTATTCAACAGAAAACAAACCAAATGTTTTGATACCACTAATGAGTTTTAGGCATAACAAACAAACTCAAAACTCTTAAGTGTGCATACAACCTAAAACAAGATCTATGTTTTCTCTATTGAACCTATAACTAAGAACATAAAAAAGAAACCCTAGAACCCTTAGTATGTTTTCGAAAATACTAAAGAAAAGTTTAGGGTTACATTACTTTTAGACGTTATAGCAAGAAAATAGAATCCCTCTTTGTTGATCTCTTGGAAGCAAGCACCATAAGTGTCGTGCCTCTAATGGAATCACACCCAGCTAGCAAGAGAATGACTTAGGAGAGAGGAGAGGGGAGGCTTGAAAATTTCGGCCATCTTGTTGAATTATATGGTGGTCAAAATTTAGAGGCTTTAAGGGTCCTTATATAGTGGTACAAGGAAACCCTAGATAACCCTAATTTGAATTAAATAATATTAATTCAAATTTGGTAATTATCTACTTCCATATTATTCACATGAGATATTCTAGAAACCCTAGAATATCCATGGGATATTCTAGAAACCCTAGAATATCCCTCTAAAAATCGTCCACCTCCATGATGGTAGGTTCTGGAGTCTCTTGTTTAACTATTGAACAATTACACTTGAGACCTTGCACTTTTTTCCTTTTAATTAAGAGCTTAATCCTTAAGTTCTTTTGTACATATTCCAGATCTAGTCTTAAAATAATGTCCTTAACCATAAAGTTTCCAACTTTATGGTATTGCATGGCTATTAAGTGCCTAAACACAAAAACACTAACTACTTAACCCACTAAGACCTTGAAACTCATGCATGGAAGGAAACTAACAATCAAGATTACATTTCTATGCTTCTAACTACTCCAAATTAGCCAAAAGGACAACTTATATGGATTAGAGTAATCCATACTCATAATATCAAGCTTATGGGACCAAAAGAACTCCATTTCATGTCTTAAACAAGATCTAATCAAAGCTTCACCAAGTTCAGAGCTTTTTACCTCCAAATGATGCCAAGTGGTGATGTGATTCTCGATCCAAAGTGTTCCACTTCTTTAAGATGATCTTCTCTTCTTCCTTTCTCCTTCAAGGTCACCAAAACTCACACAAAATGCTTAAGAATGTTCTAAGATGGATTAGGGTCTGCTTGGAGATGAAGGTGGGTTTGGAGTTTAAAGACGAAGGTGGGTTGGAGGCTAATGAAAGAAGGTAGGTTTCAGACTTAAGGAAGTTTAAATAGGGTCCAAACCCTAAATATTAGGGTTTGGGATTCTGGAACGAACGCCCAACGTTCCCGGGGAATGCCCAATGTTCACAAGCTTGCCCAATAATTACGACAATGCCATTGTGGACCACTTTGCATCCAATTCTCATATAAAAGGGGAAAGTGTAATTAATTCTCATTCTAAGGGGTTAAAAGGTAAATACCTAAATATCCGGATATTACAAAGAGGTGGTGGATGATACGTGAAGACAATAGTGGTCGCCGACGATGGTTGTGGTGTAAAGATGGTGATAGTGGTATGGGAGACCGGTGAGGGCTTTAATAGAGGAGAGGAGTCACTGAGACTAGAAACGGGGATAGAAGTGAGAAAAGTAAATGGAAGGTTTGGTATGTACTTGACCCGGTTGTAGCATGGTCCTTTTGGGTTGCCTTCACCAAAACAACTTGACTCGATGAATTATACAGAAAGAGGATAAATGTGGTTTGTTAATATATTATATGAATAATATATTAAAAGAGAAATCATATTGTTTAATTAATATTGGTCAAGAATTAATTAGGAATTAATTTTGTGATCAAAAGATATTAATTAAAACCAAAGGGGCTTATATTGTAATTATTGGATAGTTGCAAAGTAGGCTGAGGAAACCCTAATGATAGGGTGGACGAATTCTTATGGATAAGGCCTTAAGAATTCGTCCAAACTAGGGATTCCAAAAGGATCTTATGGGCTGCTTAGAGCCTAAGCAACCAGATAAGTATTTGATCGAAACCCTAACTCCTCACCTATATAAAGGGACCCTTGGCATCATATTTTTGGCTACCCCTAACCCTAGAAGGATTGCTAGAGCTGAAAATCACCTTCCTCCTCTCTCTCTTACATTCTTCCAATTGCCTTGGTGTTTGTGATCGATTAGAGGTATTACATTTGTGATACTAAGCTCTTAAGGTCAAGATCTTCAAGCTTCAATTGAAAGGTAAGCATCTAAACTTATTTTAGTTATTAGTTTCGATTTTGTATGCTAGTATTAGGGTTACATGCTTTGGACGATTTGCATGTACAATTAGAAAAACCTAGATCCAATTAGGGTTTGCATGTACACAATAGGATTGTTGTAATGCTCAAAACCCATAAGTGGTATCAGAGCTTAGGCTGTTTTTTCTTTTGTATTTGATGCATAGCTTAACCGTTCAAAGCAGAAAATTCTTCGTTTTGCTTCTGCTTGGTGGCCACGACGTGGCATATATTGCCACGACGTGGTGGTGGGTCAGATTGCAATTTTCGGGATTTTGGCCTATTTTTGATTGAGATAATTACCAAAAATGTTTTTGACTAATAAAATCCAATTTTATTAAATTGATATGATTATCCTTATCAAAATAGAAGATAATTGCAAATTAATTAGATAATTATTGCCTTATATGATAATCTTTAATTATTTGGATTATTTGACTGCATTATCTTGCCATGTAATTGGATTAGGTCAATTTAGATAATTACTAATTAATTGTTTAATTAAATTATTTGTAATTTGATCTAGTTGGTTTTGAAAAGTTTCAAAACTTGCCCTCAAGTTTTGGAATTAAAATTTTTTGATTAAAAAGTTTAATTTTGAAATATTTAAAAATCTAAACACTAGAATTTTACAAGTTTAAAATTCAACCTTATACTATTATAATATTATAAGATTAATAATATATATGTATAAGATTAAGCTAGCCTTACCATTAGTAGGCCTTATTCATAAAGCCGATCTATAAGGGGGGGGGGGGTACAAGGTTGTTGCCTATAAAATGGCAGTTTAATGGGTGTCCACTCTCACCCACCGCTTCCTTGATTGGTGGAGGGTCGTTAACCGAACGGGTAGGATAGGGCAACTAATTCCTCATTAAAAGTATAATGAATATATAAAGTAACTAAATTTTTTTTATAAAATTTCCCAATCTTAGTTACTTTAGGAAAAATATGAAATGATGCTATTCCATGAAATTACATTTTGTACCCTTTCAAAGTCATTGGTGGAGCGTGCGTGGATAACCGACACACTAATATGGACTAGAAATGGTGGCAAAGGTTGACTCGATGTCTTTCATAGATCAGTGGAGCATATGTGGTTAATTGACACGTTGATTAGGTGGAAAATGACATCGAGGGTACCAAGTAATTTGCATGGTTATTCATACATTGTTTGTAATCCTCGGTATCCCAGTGACAAACTTGAAGGGCATATTGAGATTTAAACATGCCATTGAAAAGTTCAATGAATCTCAAAAGATCTAGGAGTTTCAATACATTTAAAACTTAATTTCTTTTTCATTTTCATGGTGGAAATTAGTGAATCGTCATTCACTTACCTTCAAATTATTTGCAGTTTGGATTACGACATCCTCTTCTAAATTGTGAATAATGTTGTTGGATCCTAGCCCTAATTTCTCATTTGGGGTGTTTAATTGGGGATTCTTATCTAATCAAACTTTGTCTCTTTTCTTGTAACACCCCGTTCTTGAAATATCTAATTTTGGGTTCCCGAGAGCAAGAGTAAGGGCGTTTCGGTCCTTGATGTGGATATAGAGTTTGGCAAGAACGGCTTATGATGGAGGAGAGGTTGTAAATTAAAGATGTGGGCAGCAATGGTCCCTAAAGGGGGGAAATTTAGCAAAGGAGTCCCATGCATGCGTGCTTGTGTTTGGCTAGGTACGCCCAGCGTAAGCTGGATGTACGCCCAACATAGTGAAGGAAAGAAACGCGGAGGTCTCTCGACGTGCGCCCAACGTACTGGATGTACGCCCAACGTACGTCTATCATCCAGAAACCCTAAATTTAGGGTCAGCCACTATATAAGGAACATAATGGTTCTTACCCTAGCCTCCATAAGCACTCTCTTAACCTCAGAAACCCTAGATAGCCGTCCCACCTCCATTGTTGGGTGTGTTTGGCCTTGGAAAGCTTGTTTTGGCAAAAGGGAGTCTTGAAGAAGAAAGAGGAAGTTGTCAAAGAAGGAGTTGAGTGGCTGAAGCTTGTAGATCTAGAAAGACATCATATTCTGAGGCTCTTTTGAGGTAAAAAGTCTCTAGCTTGACAATCATATTGTGTAGATCTATGTGTTGTGAAGTTTTGACATCATTCTTGTCCCAAAAACCCTCATCTTGATGCATGTTTCGAGTTGGTTGAGATTAGCTGTCCTTTTAGACCTTAAGAGAGGTCTTGAGTAAGAAAAATGAGGTCCCAAGGGCTTTGGTTGTCTCACATGTGTTATAGATAGGTCTTAATGGATTAAGACCTTGGATTAAGAGCTTTATGGATGTCCCAAGTAATAAAGTTTGAGACTTTATGAATCATAGGCATAATTGGTCTATGGATCTGAAGTTTGGACTTAAGAGCTTAAGCCATTAAGATCGTATGAGAAGTTGTAGTTCAGCGGAGTTACGCCCAACGTAACTGGGAGTACGCCCAGCGTAGTGGGTCTGTGTCCCGATTCCAATCCGTGAGCATCGTTGTATGCCCAGCGTACCAAGGAGGGTACGCCCAACGTACTCCCTCGGTTGGGTTTTCATTTTGGGCCTTAAGAGATTGGGTTGTAATTGGGCTATTAGATCTTGGGCCATGACTAGACATTATGGATGGAGTATTGTGGACTCACTAATTATTATGGACCTTGGATCTAGGCCCATTTGGTGAGGTGGTCCCAATTTAGTAAATTGGGCCAATATTGGGCTTTGCTTCAGAATTTTGGTCTTTGGGCCATTAGTGGGCTTGAGAGCTTATCTAGTGATGGGCCTTTCATATTTTGATTGTGGGCCTTAGTCATGGACCGGATTGAGTTAAGGGTAAATTGGTCAATTTACCCTTGGAAGGATATTGTGTTTGGTCTAATGGTTATTTTTGCTACTTCGAATAGTTTGGGATTTTCGGTGAGGCGGTGATTCGGGAATCTGCTTCTTCAGTTTAGAGTTTTGGCAGTTGCGAGGTAAGTTATCCTCACTATATCAACAGGGTCTAAGGCACCAAGGCCGGCCCTTTATCGGATTGTGATCCGGGTATCGTTGTTGTGTTATTGCTTTGCTATGTTTGCATCCTGGTAGTTAGGATGGTATTATGCTAGTGACCGGTTAGGTCGGTATCCTGGTTAGGATGATGTTATGTTATGTGATCTGCTAGATCGGCTTGATTGAATGTGAATTGATTGAATGTTTATGTGCACATGGTTGTTGGAATGGGGTTGGGTTGAGGCGGGTCCTGCTTTGTGCTGTAGGCCAACATACCCAGGGCGAGCCGGTTGTCCCGAAGGCCCAACGAGCGGTCCGGATAGGCTGTAGGCCCTAAGAGGGCGGACCAGACGTGCCGAGGCTCGGAGAGTGGACCAAGCCGACTGAAGGCCCAGTGCGGGCGGACCAGTCATACTGTAGACTTAGAGAGTGGACCAGGTGGATTGAAGGCCCGGTGCGGGCGGACCATTCACACTGTAGACTCGATGTATATGGCTAGACTCGGAGGGTGGACCAGGTGGACTGAAGGCCGGTGCGGCGGACCAGTCACACAGTAGACCCGAAGTGCATGGCTATTCTGTGTTTTGTTATGATATGGCATGTTGTGTGTGTATAGTATATGTGGTTGGTATTTTGGGGGTATCTCACTAAGCTTTCGGGCTTACAGTTGTGGTTTAATGTTTTTCAGGTTCTTCAAGAGACCGTGGCAAGGCAAAGGCGTGATCGTACCGATCCTCATGATTTTGTTTTATGATGTGATTCTGGGAAGACTCTGATGATAATTGTATTGAAAACCTTTTTGTAATAACTTAATGAAATGGGGTTGTTTTTGAAAAGTTTAAATTGGTTGGAAATTTTATGGTCGTTACAAGTTGGTATCAGAGCCTTGGTTTGAGTGAATTGGAGGAACATTCGTGTGAATCCAGTCTCAAATCAGGGAGAGTTTTTAAAAGAGAATTTAAAATGGTTTTCAAAATGAGTAAAGGAGGACGCGGTGGTATGATCAGCCGGAGCCAGTAAGTCACCCCAAAATACCATACATGATATTTGTTTTTGAGCTTTGATAGAACAGCATGCTAGTACTAGGCTAGAGATCTTTAGGATTTCATGATAATGTTGCCTGATTAATGATGCCTGCTAGCCTAGGGTTCCTCTGTGGAAGATTTCCGGTGTTCCTTTAGGAGTGAGGGTTGAACGCTTGTTATGTATGTTTTTCACTAGGGTGTTGTGGTATACTTAATACAAATATAGGTAGGTGTGGAAGGTAGTATGGGCCCGTACTACTGAAAGCACAGGACCCATACGCGTATCAAAGAAACCATGACCTCTAGTGTTGGGTTGGGAGTTGGTTCCCGGGTTTGTGGGAAGTATCTGAGAGCTTGTGGTGTTTTTCAGTATGGTGGTTACGAGGCATGCTGGGAGCGGATCCGGGTCAGGATCGGGAGCAGGAGAGGGAGGTCAGGGCGGGTCAGTACCGCCCGAGGTTATTGGTCAGATGAGCACAGGCGAGTTGGACGCTAGGATTCGTGAGATCCTGCATGATGAGGTTGTTGCGTTGTTCTGGGCCGAGTTGCCGGAACTGTTCGGGTCAATCAAGATCACTATGATTGAGTATTTTGATGAGCGTTATGCGGCTCTCATAGAGATGGCTGCCGCGGCAACTACATCGGCGGTAGCAGCGGCAGGGGAGGAGCCGGTCGAGGTTTTCAGTATCGGGACTTCGATAATACGAAGCCTCCTACCTTCAATGGGGTTCAGGACCCGATTGTTGCTATGAGATGGTTGTCGGACGTGGAGGGGTGTTTCTTCACGTGTTCGTGCCCTGCTGATCAGAGGGTGAGGTGTGCTCTGAACCTGTTGAGGCTCGGGGCGAAGGATTGGTGGAGATTGACCACGGGGTCATTTTCGGATGCGCAGAGAGCTACGGTTTCATGGGATCAGTTCCGGGAGATGTTCAGCACTCGTTATGTTTCGCGGGTTGAGAGGGAGAGATTGGCTCAGGATTTCCTTGAGCTGAAGTAGGATTCGGAGTCGGTGACGAAGATCACCAGGATGTTCATTAAGAGGGCAATGTTTTGCCCTGATTTCGCTTCGGAGCAGGCTCAGATGTCCCGATATCTGAGTATGCTCAAGAGGGATATCAGGCAGTTTGTGTCTACGCAGAGGTGCGAGACCTTGTTGGAGTTGCAGGAGGCCGCCAGGCGGCGTGATTTGGAGATTGAGTTGCAGTTGCGAGAGCAGAGGCAGGCTCCGGTGCAGTCGCAGCCGGCACCGAAACTGTCCAAGACCGTTGATTCTAGATTGGGAAATCAGAGCAGCCACACTTGTGGGAAGTGTGGGAAGGGTCACACCGTAGTTTGTAGGTCCGGTGGTTCATGCCGCAAGTGCGGAAAGGAGGGCCACTATGCGAGGGATTGTCAACAGACAACCCTGGTTCGGGATTTGAGGATTTGTCATCATTGCCATCAGGTTGGACACTTGAGGGCCAACTGTCCACAGCTTGCTGCAGGACCGGTGCAGGCTCCAACACCGGCCACTTTGAGGATTATGGGTGGAGGTCAGGTTGGAGCGGAGCCCCCAAGGGCTCAAGGTCGTGCTTTTCAGCTTACAACGGAGGAGGTCAGGGCAGTGCCGGATGCAGCTGCATGTATGTTTCTTTCTTGATGTCTTATTATTTGGTGATTATTGTTGAGTATTGTTTATCTGCTAGTCTCGCTGTGTGATATTTTTTTTTTATTGTATTCGTTGTTCCTTGAGGATTGTGGTATGGTTATGGGTTTGGTGTTGAAAAATTCGTTGGTTGTCATTCATGAGGATTATCTGTGGGAATCTGACTTTTGGTCGGAATGTCAGGTAGCATCTGCAGTCTGAGGAGTGGTTAGCTGAAGATTGAGTTTCTTTCAAGCCCGGGATGATCAGTGTTATGTAAATTTGTGAAGATTGCCCGTTCTGGTGGGAATCAGTTCGCGTGTAAAGGTTTGTGTTGTGTAAGGTTGTCGAGGGAGGTCGGTGACGGCGACCGATGGTTGATAGTCAATGCTCTAAGTGGGGGAGAATTGGAGAATTCTCTGGAAGATCGATAAGCATGTGAGGTTGTTTAGCTGTTAGGATTGAACAGTGGTTCTGTCAGTCGAGCATAGGCTGGTATGAGCAAGTGACAGACAGGCGGGGCGAGATGCAGACCAAGGGTGATTGATTGTGGAAGGCCTAGGATGAGGCCGGGTTTGAGTATGAAGGGTGGAGATAGAGTTCGGAACCCCTAGAGGGCTAGAACAATATGCATGGGAGAGTTTTCTGGAGAGATAGAGCGGGATGATGAATGCTAGATGAGCGATCCGGATAGACTGAAGGCCGGTGGGCGTACCAGTCAGGCTGAAGGCTTGGAGAACGGTCCAGACAAGCTGAAGGCCCTGGAGGGCGGTCCAGACCTGTTGAAGGTTCTAAGAGTGGTCTAGATGGGCTGAAGGCCTGGTAAGGCGGTCCAGTCATGCTGAAGACTCTGCATGTGTTGATAGATCTGTATGAGGATATGGAATGAGTATGTCACGATGTGATATCATCAAAAGGTCTGGCCCCGGATATTGATCACGATTAGTGTAGGTCGTTCATGGACTCGAGAAGTCCCTGCGAGCGGATTCAGAGTATGTGTGGTGCATGGGATAGCGGTTATGCTATAAGGAAATGGTGTAGTATTGGGTGAGCATCGTGGCACTTGTGGTAGTGTCAAGGCAGCCAAGTGGTTTTCCTTGGTAAGGAAAGGGAAAAGAATGTAGCTCCGAGAGAGAGTGTAAGTTCATGAAAGTGAAGGTAGTAGTGCGAAGTTATGATTGGGGTGTTCCAATTATGGTCATTGAGTAGCGGGTTTGCGGCAGTGGTGTGGAATCACATCCGGATTGGATGTGTGCTGAGGTCACAGAAGGAATTCCAAGGGTGTAGAGCCAAGAGGCTCGGAAGGGATGCAGCGATGGAGTCTCGGACTCCCAGCTTGATTTTTATCAAGGAATTGTTTATGTAGTAGAAATTCATCCTGAGGGATATGTCATCCTGTCGGCATGGAGTGGATAAAGTTGGACTCAGATCGGGATTCCGGTGGTTCAGGATTTTCACTAGCTCGTATGAGCCAAGTGGTTGTTGTGATTTGGAGCGAGTGAAGTATCATGGAGTGGTACTCGGTTGATAAGTGTGGTTATCAGAGGATGAGGCCAGTGGCCGGCTTGAAACGGTGGTCAGAACACCGCAAGAAAGGGAAAGTTGGGTTTTGGGTTACGGTGGTTGTGTCTTGAGCAACGTGGTCTGGTTAATGCCAGGTGGTGCATTGCGGGAGTAGTTCTGGAGTTGAGTTGCCGCAGGCTTCGAGGACGAAGCCTAATTTAAGTGGGGGAGAATTGTAACGCCCCGTTCTTGAAATATCTAATTTTGGGTTCCCGAGAGCAAGAGTAAGGGCGTTTTGGTCCTTGATGTGGATATAGAGTTTGGCAAGAACGGCTTATGATGGAGGAGAGGTTGTAAATTAAAGATGTGGGCAACAATGGTCCCTAAAGGGGGGAAATTTAGAAAAGGAGTCCCATGCATGCGTGCTTGTGTTTGGCTAGGTACGCCCAGCGTAAGCTGGACGTACGCCCAACATAGTGAAGGAAAGAAACGCGGAGGTGTCTCGACGTGCGCCCAACGTACTGGATGTACGCCCAGCGTACGTCTATCATCCAGAAACTCTAAATTTAGGGTCAGCCACTATATAAGGAACATAATGGTTCTTACCCTAGCCTCCATAAGCACTCTCTTAACCTCAGAAACCCTAGATAGCCGTCCCACCTCCATTGTTGGGTGTGTTTGGCCTTGGAAAGCTTGTTTTGGCAAAAGGGAGTCTTGAAGAAGAAAGAGGAAGTTGTCAAAGAAGGAGTTGAGTGGCTGAAGCTTGTAGATCTAGAAAGACATCATATTCTGAGGCTCTTTTGAGGTAAAAAGTCTCTAGCTTGACAATCATATTGTGTAGATCTATGTGTTGTGAAGTTTTGACATCATTCTTGTCCCAAAAACCCTCATCTTGATGCATGTTTCGAGTTGGTTGAGATTAGCTGTCCTTTTAGACCTTAAGAGAGGTCTTGATTAAGAAAAATGAGGTCTCAAGGGCTTTGGTTGTCTCACATGTGTTATAGATAGGTCTTAATGGATTAAGACCTTGGATTGAGAGCTTTATGGATGTCCCAAGTAATAAAGTTTGAGACTTTATGAATCATAGGCATAATTGGTCTATGGAGCTGAAGTTTGGACTTAAGAGCTTAAGCCATTAAGATCGTATGAGAAGTTGTAGTTCAGCGGAGTTACGCCCAGCGTAACTGGGAGTACGCCCAGCGTAGTGGGTCTGTGTCCCGATTCCAATCCGCGAGCATCGTTGTACGCCCAGCATACCAAGGAGGGTACGCCCAACGTACTCCCTCGGTTGGGTTTTCATTTTGGGCCTTAAGAGATTGGGCTGTAATTGGGCTATTAGATCTAGGGCCGTGACTAGACATTTTGGATGGAGTATTGTGGACTCACTAATTATTATGGACCTTGGATCTAGGCCCATTTGGTGAGGTGGGCCCAATTTAGTAAATTGGGCCAATATTGGGCTTTGCTTCAGACTTTTGGTCTTTGGGCCATTAGTGGGCTTGAGAGCTTATCTAGTGATGGGCCTTTCATATTTTGATTGTGGGCCTTAGTCATGGACCGGATTGAGTTAAGGGTAAATTGGTCAATTTACCCTTGGGAGGATATTGTGTTTGGTCTAATGGTTATTTTTGCTACTTCGAATAGTTCGGGATTTTCGGTGAGGCGGTGATTCGGGAATCTGCTTCTTCAGTTTAGAGTTTCGGCAGTTGCGAGGTGAGTTATCCTCACTATATCAACAGGGTCTAAGGCACCAAGGCCGGCCCTTTATCGGATTGTGATCCGGGTATCGTTGTTGTGTTATTGCTTTGCTATGTTTGCATCCTGGTAGTTAGGATGGTATTATGCTAGTGACCGGTTAGGTCGGTATCCTGGTTAGGATGATGTTATGTTATGTGATCTGCTAGATCGACTTGATTGAATGTGAATTGATTGAATGTTTATGTGCACATGGTTGTTGGAATGGGGTTGGGTTGAGGCGGGTCCTGCTTTGTGCTGTAGGCTAACATACCCAGGGCAGGCCGGTTGTCCCGAAGGCCCAACGAGCGGTCCGGATAGGCTGTAGGCCCCAAGAGGGCGGACCAGACGTGTCGAGGCTCGGAGAGTGGACCAAGCCGACTGAAGGCCCAGTGCGGGCGGACCAGTCATACTGTAGACTTAGAGAGTGGACCAGGTGGATTGAAGGCCCGGTGCGGGCGGACCATTCACACTGTAGACTCGATGTATATGGCTAGACTCGGAGGTTGGACCAGGTGGACTGAAGGCCGGTGCGGCGGACCAGTCACACAGTAGACCCGAAGTGCATGGCTATTCTGTGTTTTGTTATGATATGGCATGTTGTGCGTGTATAGTATATGTGGTTGGTATTTTGGGGGTATCTCACTAAGCTTTCGGGCTTACAGTTGTGGTTTAATGTTTTTCAGGTTCTTCAGGAGACCGTGGCAAGGCAAAGGCGTGATCGTACCGCTCCTCATGATTTTGTTTTATGATGTGATTCTGGGAAGACTCTGATGATAATTGTATAGAAAACCTTTTTGTAATAACTTAATGAAACAGGTTTGTTTTTGAAAAGTTTAAATTGGTTGGAAATTTTATGGTCGTTACATTTCTATTTCAGATATCTACTTTGAACAACAACGCTTCAGGCTCGACCCCTTCCGACTCATTCTCACTCATGAACTTGTGTGGGAGGGTGATTTTCGATGGGAACAATTTCAATGATTGGATCTGCAACATCCGCATGGTCACCCGCTACGAGGACAAGGAGTATGTTCTCGATAAGTAGCTGAAAGAGGTAAATGCCAAAACTGCTACTCCCGAAGAAATCGCTACTTTCGAGGCTCAGAGTGAGATGCGATGAAAATCCATTTAATCATGCTCGTGACCATGACTGCCGAACTCCAAATGTCCTACAAGGACTACTAACCTTATGAGATGCATCAAGATTTGATGGATAGGTACCATCAAAGCGTGAGGCAGGAAAGTTATGAGATCATCCCTAAGATGATCACTACCAAAATGAAGGACGGAGACTCTGTCACGGCGCACCTGCAAAAAATGCAGAGATACGTGGACCACTTGCTGAAGTTTAATGTTAACTTCGATAAGGAGTTGTCCATATATGTCATTCTTCACTCCTTACCTCATTGTTACAACCAATTCCGCATGACCTACCACATGAACAAGGAGGATGTCACTCTAAGCAAGCTTCAAGGCCTGCTAAGGACTGTTGAGAGTATTCTAAAAGACATATCCGTTCATCAACTGTAACGCCCCGTTCCTAAGAGTACTTAATTGTGAGTCCCCGGGATTTAAGAGGAAAGGTATCTTGGTCATCTTGTGGGAAAAGTGGAAAAAGAGGGCCAAATATGAAATTTGGGACACGCCGAGTACGCCCAACGTAAGCTGGGTTACGCCCGGCGTAATTGAGTAAGTGGACGCGGGTGCAAGGTTGAGTACGCCCAGTGTACTAGAGGTACGCCCAGCGTACTCTCAGAGTTCTAAAACCCTAAAATTAGGGTCAGCCACTATATAAGGAACATGTTGGTTCATACCCTAGCCTCCATAAGCTCTCCCTTAACCTCAGAAACCCTAGATAGTCGTTCCACCTCCATTTTTGGATGTGTTTGGCCTTGGAAAGCTTATTTTGGCAAAGGAGAGGCTAGAAGAAGAAAGTGGAAGTTGTCAAAGAAGGAGTGGAGTGGCTGGAGCTTGTAGATCTGGGAAGATATCATCCTTTGGAGTCTATCTGAGGTATAAAGCTTCTTGCTTGTCATTTATATTGCATAGATCTAAGTGTTGTGAAGTTTTGACATCATTCTTGTCTCAAAAGTCCTCATCTTGATGCATGTTTTGAGTTGGTCGAGATTATCTGTCCTTTCAGACCTTTGGAGGGGTCTTGAGTGAGAAAAATGAGGTCCCAAGGGCTGTCGTTGTTCCATGTGTGAGATATGTAGGTCTTAATGGATTAAGACCCTGGATTAAGAGCTTTATGGATGTCCCAAGTGATAAAGTTTGAGACTTTATGAATCTTAGGCATATTTGGCCTAGGGATCTGAAGTTTGGGCTTAAGAGCTTAAGCCATTAAGAAGTTATGAGGACTTAATGAGCAGCGAAGTTACGCCCCACGTAACATAGGAGTACGCCCCGCATAGCAGGTCAGTGCCCCGATCCCTAGTTGCGAATCAGCGTGTACGCCCAGCGTACCAAGGAGGGTACGCCCAACGTACTCCCTCTGTTGGGTTTTTCATTTTGGGCCTTAGGGATTGGGCTGATGGATTTTGGGCCGTGACTGGACATTATGGATAGAGTATTGTGGGCCCATTGGTTGTTATGGATCATGGGTCTAGGCCCATTTGGTGAGGTGGGCCTAATTTAGTAAATTGGGCCAATAGTGGGCTTTGCTTCGGCCTTTTGGACTTTGGGCCATTAGTGGGCTTGAGAGCTTATTCAGTGTTGGGCCGAAATGAGTTAAGGGTGGATTGGTCAATTTACCCTTGGAAGGGTATTGTGCTTAGCCTAATGATTATTTGTGCTATGTTGGCTAGTTCGGGATTTTCGGTGAGTCGGTGATTCGACAATCTGTTTCTTCAGTTCAGAGTTTCGGCAGTGCGAGATGAGTTATCCTCACTATATCAACAGGGTCTAAGGCACCAAGGCCGGCCCTTTATCGGATTGAGATCCGGGTATTCGTTGTTATGTTATTGCTTTGATATGTTTGCATCCTGGTAGCTAGGATGGTATATGTTAGAGACCTGGTTGAGGTCGGTATCCTGATATGTAGGGTGATGCTATGCTAGTGACCGGTTAGGTCGGTATCCTGGTTTGGAATGATGATATGTTATGTGATCTGTTAGATCGGCTTGTTGATTGTGAATTGATATATAATTATATGTTTATGTGCACATGGTTGTTGTATTGGGGTTGGGTTGAGGCGGGTCCTGTTTTGTGTTGTAGGCCAAGATACCCAGGGCGGACCGGTTGTCCCGAAGGCCCAGCGAGCGGTCCGGATAGGCTGTAGGCCCCAAGAGGGCGGACCAGATGTGTCGAGGCTCGGAGAGTGGACCAGGCCGACTGAAGGCCTGGTGCGGGCGGACCAGTCATACTGTAGACTCGAAGAGTGGAACAGGCCGACTGAAGGCCTGGTGCGGGCGGACCAGTCATACTGTAGACTTAGAGAGTGGACCAGGTGGATTGAAGGCCCGGTGTGGGCGGACCAATCACACTGTAGACTCGATGTATATGGCTAGACTCGGAGGGTGGACCAGGTGGACTGTTGGCCGGTGCGGCGAGCCAGTCACACAGTAGACCCGAAGTGCATGGCTGTTCTGTGATCGGATATGATATGGCATGTTATGTGTGTATGGTATATGTGGTTGGTATTTTGGGGATATCTCACTAAGCTTTCGGGCTTACAGTTGTGGTTTAATGTTTTTCAGGTTCTTCAGGAGACCGTGGCAAGGCGAAGGCGTGATCGTACCGCTCCTCATGTTTATGTTGTGATGTGATTCTGGGAATACTCTAAATTAATTGTATTGAAAACCTTTTTGTAATAATTTAACGAAATCGGGTTGTTTTTGAAAAATTTAAATTGGTTGGAATTTTTCGGTCGTTACAAGTTGGTATCAGAGCCTTGGATTAAATGTGATTTATTTTGAATATTAGTACGTTTGTTATATGAAATGGATTGTATTTTTGTATATGGTATTTTATTTTTTGTTATGAGACATTAAATGCAAATTTAATTTGAAAATTAGTAAATATATAAATAATATTTTTTTTAAACATTTAAAATTACGATACGCAAAAATGTGTGTCATCTTCATTTATGAGATGGCCTTTCTTGACAGGGACTTCCTTGATACGCATTGGTCTCGTCTTGGCAATAGAGGGCGTGCTATAACAGGAAGGGCTATGGGGTTTGGAGTTTAAGCAGGAACTGGCCCAACCAAGCTTTGTGTGTCATAAACACGCGCGTCGTAAGGTTACGACATGAAAATGCGTGTCATCTTCCTTTATGACAGGGCCTTCCTTGATACGCATTGCGTGTCATAAATGTGCGTCATAAATAGACGACGCGTAAAAGCATGTCGTCTCTCGTTATGACATGGCCTTTCTTGACACGCATTTGCGCGTTGTCTGAGCGTTCTACGACACACATTGCGTGTCGTAAAAGGCTGTTTTCTAGTAGTCGTGAGTTCCCCAAAATATCACATACCATACATATAACATGTTTATTTTAATCCCAAGTGAATGCTATGGGCCAAATCATAGTCTGACAATCACTTGCTACCATGGGCCAAATCATGGTCTTTCCCTGTAATTTCAAAGGCCAAATCTTGGTCTTACATACAAGTGTCAAGGGCCAAATCCTAGTCTTCCATAAAAATCTAGGGGCTAGATCCTGGTTTTTCATACAAATGTCAGGGGCCAGATCCCGATCTTCCATGCAAGGACCACAAAGACGACTAACATCATACATAGTATAGTGAGAAAACTTACCTTACAAACGTAGTTCGTTAGCTAACAGGCTTACACAGTCAAAAGTTCACCAAAGACACCAAAATGATCTCAAAGCTTGCAAGGAGACTAGGGTTTTCTTAATAACACTTTAGGAGGTGATGGAAGTTGATAGTTGAGGTAACCCTACCCATCACTTCCTTTAAATATGCCTTGAGCCCGAAAATTAGGGTTTTGCACATCTAGCGTCTCCATGTCGTGGCCATTGCATGACCACATCGTGGCGTCCAAATGAAACACGTGTATCATTCAGAAATGCCATGTCGTGGTGATATCTTCACCATGTCATGGCCAACCAAGTTTTCTAAAAAAAAGCAATTGAAACTCATACCTGAAAATCGGACGTTACAACTCTCCCCCATTTGAATAAGATTTTGTCCTCAAATTCTGTTGCTTCGAACAACTCATGATAATGCTCCCTCATCTCCTCCTCAGGTTCCCATGTCCACTCGAAACCCTTCTGATGCTGCAATTTCAGCTTCACCAAACCCACCACCTTGTTGCGCAAGGTGTTAGTCTTCCTGACTAAAATAACAAGTGTTCTCTCTACATAGTTCATGTGCTCATCAACCTGAATGTCATCAAAGGAAACCGCTACGAAATCATCAGCCAAACACTTCTGCAGTTGAGACGCATGAAATGTGTTGTGTATCTGGCTTAGCTTGGTGGGTAGATCCAAACGGTATGTAACCTTGCCCACCCGAGCAACAACCTTGTAGGGTCTAATGAATATGGGCCCTAAATTTCCTTGCTTCTGAAACCGAATGACACCTTTCCAAGGTGATAGCTTCACAAGCACAAGATCTCCCACCTAAAATTCAAGTTTGGAACAACTTCGTACAACATAACTCTTTTGCATACTCTCTGCGGTTTGTAGCCTATCTTGCACCTGTTAAATCAACTTCATGGTCTTGGGCACCACTTCAGTGTTCCCCATTACTCGTTGACCGACCTCACCCCATCAAATCGGAGTTTGACATCTCCTCCCATAAAGCAACTCGAAGGTAGGCATACCAATGTTGGTGTAGTAACGGTTGTTATTAGAGAACTCAATCAATGGAAGGTATGTATCCCAACTCCCTCCAAAATCCAACACACATGCGCTCAGAATATCCTCAAGCGTCTGAATAATCCACTCTCTACTCATTGGTATATGGGTGGTAAGCAGTACTAAAGTACAACTGAGTAACCAAATCCTCTTGAAACTTCTTCCAAAAACAGTAAGTGAAACGAACATCCCGATCAGAAATCAGAGAGATTGGAACTTCATGAAAGGCGACTACCTCCCTGATGTAGATGTCGACCAACTTCTCAGCAAAAATACTCTCCAGACTAGGTATGAAATGAACGCTCTTGGTCAATCTGTCGACAATAATCCAAATTGAATCAAACTCACATGTCGTCCTTGGAAACATCGTAATGAAAGCCATAGTGATCTCCTCCCATTTCCACATGGGAATGTCTAACAACTACAACTTACTATGGGGTCTTTGATGCTCGGCCTTGATTTTCCTGCACGTTAAGCATCGCTCCATGTACCAAGCTATCTCCTTCTTCATACATGGCCACCAATAGATAAGTATCAAATCTCTTAACATCTTTGAAGCACCCAGATGGATCGAAAATTTTGACTTGTGCGCTTCCTCCAACAATATTTGACAAACCCCACCAGAAATGAGAACCCATACCCTTCTACACCGAGTCAACAAACCTCGACTATTTCTGACAAATGAAGGAACTTGACCATTGATCTTTTCTTTCTTTCAATTGTCTTCCTTCGAACCCTCAATATGCGATTCCTTGATCAAAACTAACAGTGGTGAAATAATAATCATCCTCAAGCATAGGTCTCTAATAAGAGTACTAGTCGCCTTATGGATCAAGGCATCAACTACTACACTTTCCTTTCCATGATGATACATAATCTCGCAGTCATAATCCTTCATCACATCTAACCATCTGCACTGCCTCATATTTAAGTTCGGATGATCAATCAAATATCCCAAACTCTTGTGGTCCGTGTAAATAGTACACCGGACCCATACAAGTAATTCCGCCAAATCTTGAGGTCGAAGACCACAACTCCCAGCTCCAAATCATGCGTAGGATAGTTGCCTCATGATGCTTCAACTGGATCAAAGCGTATGCGATCACATGAACTCTTTGCATCATAACCACCCCAAGGCCTATAATCGAAGCATCGCAATACACCACAAAATCATCCACACCCCCAGGTATAGTCAGTATCAGATCCTCATATAACTTCTGTCTCGATGCCTTAAATGCTACTTGCTGCTTAGGCCTCCATCGAAAAGTGACATTCTTCTTCGTCAAACGGGTCAAAGGAACAAAAATCTTGGAGAAATCATGCATGAACCTTTGGAAATATCATGCTAGCCTAAGAAAACGTGGAATCTCAAATAGAGACGTCAGAATCTCCCACTGCATCACTACCTCGATGTTTGTCGGATCGACCAATATATCCTTCTGGTTGACAAGGTGCCCAAGAAACCACACCTCGCACAACCAAAACTCCCATGGGAGAACTTGGAATAAAGCCTCTCCCTCCTCAAAGTCTCAAAAATCTCTCTCAGATGCTCCTCATGCTGCTCCTTGGTCTTATAATAGACCAAGATATCATCAATAAACAATCATTGTGAGACATCCCTAATTTCACAGCCGGAAAAGACCAATTTATTTATGCTTATTTATAATCAAAGTATCCTTTTTTAAAGAATAATAATGTGGAATTTGTTCCCAAAAACATGATAATAGTATTATCAAAGCATTTCCTGAGAAATATATTTTATTTATATTAAAAACATTAGGATGTCATCATCAATACAATACATAAGCATAAATGAAAGATTATAGGCCTTACAATAGTACATTAACCTATTGGCCTATAATCCATTATTCTCTCATCAAAATCATCTCAACACTTGTGCTTTCATAATGCTACCTGTGTTACAAGAAAACTAAGTGGGTCAGACTTCAAGAGCTCTAGTGAGCACATAGCGTTTCAACCCACAATAACTAAATTCTTTAATTAAATTCTTTTCATTAGACAATTCAACGCAATTACCCATTCCTGTTATCCTCATATTATGACCCTAAATACTACTCTCGAGGGACTACCCTAAGGATCATTGTAAGAATTGAGGTAGACAACACTACTTAGGTGATTCCTTAACAAATGCATGTCAATAAGACAACCATGAGGGGGGGGGGGGGATGAAGTACATCTTTAGTGAACACATAACTCAAAACACTTACATGTTGCAAGCCTGCTAGCATTCCACAGGACTGTATAGAATAGTATGTGGTCATCATCTATACTCCGCTAGAGGACTCAATCATCTATAGAGTAAGGCCTCTCATTTTATCATCATCTCATCTCATCATTTTCATCATCGTTGCCCCTTTTCTACCCAATATATTATAAGTATAATATATATATATATATATATATATATATATATATATATATACACACACACACACGATTAAATCAAATAAAATCATGTTATAATATTTCATCTCGCATAGATATTAAGAAGACCAAATAATAGGAAAATTTAGCATATAATCATCTAGATACTTCATATCTATGTGTAAGTCGAAGGTACTATGCACTCTCTTGTTAAAGTGATGATTTGAAACTCAGGCAGTGCTTCGCTTCTATCACTTGATCATTCCTTTGACGTGGCCTAGTATAAATATCACTAAGTCTTAGTTTAACATTTCTAATGATAGCCTAGACCTATCAATCATTCTAATAAATACCGATAGTTCTACCAAATAAGGATCAGCCAGGCAGGACAGTTGGGAGGCAGGATCATTTCAATGTGTATCCTTTTTGAAATCTAATAACCAAGTCATCATCACCCTTCAAGTCACATCTTTTGTAAGTAGGTCAATCAGTATTATAACTTGGAAATACTGATAGTTCTTATTTGTAGGTTCATAATAACGAATTATAACTATAAATATAAGTTACACTGAAGGAACTAGAGGGCCGCTTAACTTATCGAGGTTCCTCCTGACCAAAGTTCGAAAATTGCACTTGTAGGGCTCCTACTTGATGGCTACTACGTGGTTGAATACCTCAGGGGTTGCAGGGCTTCGTCGGAACACGGAAACTAAAGGAAAATGTCCTAAAAGTGAAGATCGCTTGAGAAGGAAAGTGTGTAGGGGTGTGGGGTTGAATCCTTATATGAAACAGAGTATTTATATGCAAGAAAAGCCAATACGCGTTGCGCCCTAGAGTGGTGCTGGCTCCTTTGGGCTTCTGCGATATGTCACGATATCGGTGGTCCATATTGGCCTCTTCTAGAAGGTGCCACTTGTCACCTTCCTATGGTGTCACGTGTCAAAATCTCATGGATCCATGTCAATATGTCTCGGTAGAAAGGGGCTACCCTGACATGGCCACGTGGCGCTCTCTCGTGGTGCCACGTCATCGTGCACACCGTGCGCTTCGAGCATGTGAATTTCTAGATTTTGAAAATGACGTAACTTCTTCATACGAGCTCAATTTTCGACATTCTTTATAACCTTGGAAAGCCCTCAACGAGATCTACAACTTTCCATAAAACCCCAACAACTAATTCTTATTCTAACAAAATTCATATTTTTGTTAGGCTTAGGCTGTTAGAAATCACTGCAAAAAGTATAACTCCTACATACGGTTGTTCTCGATGATCTTTTTATCGAAGAACTCCTATTAACGATATCTTAAACTCCCACTTAGATTGTTTTGCCTAATAACCCATCGTTCTAGATTCGATTTCTATGTCCGCACTGTTGCGCTGAAACTTCAAAAAATAATAACTTCCACTCACGAAGTCAGATTTGGAGATTCTCTATATGTGCATTCTCGGTTTAACAACTAATATGCCTTTTTTTTAGTCCAATAAGTCTAAAAAACAATTTATCAAAAAATTACTTTCTTTGATATGCGGAGCCGTGTCGGTTAAATTGTGAAGCTTCGAAGAAGCATAACTTTTTCATACGAAGCCGGATTTTAGCGTTCCTTATATCTCTGGAATCCTTATCTCGAATACTTCATCTTTCATCAAGGATATTTGTACTATTTATTATTCTATTTTGACGCGTATTTTATTCTCATTTATTTTATTATTTTACTATAAGTGCATATACTACATATAACTACACATAGAACACATAATACTCAAAGAATTGTCTTTATTTACTTCAAAAAAATTAAATTCTTGAAATGGAACTGTTTCTAAAGTTAGATCATCATCGGATTTGTTCATTCCATTGTCTGTACAAAGTTTTTGTAAACAAGACTTGTTGTTTTCACCGGTATGTACTTCCACCGAAATCATTGATTCCTGCTTTTTTAATTTGGTTCGGAATCATTGTTATTCAAAACTGATTAGCAAGTCCCAACATGTTATAAAGTTCCAATTACATTTGTATTGATTGTTTGTTTGATATTACCACGAGCCATAAAATAACAAGATTAAGCAAGAGTAAAAAATAATTTTTCATTCAGTAATATGATTTGGGTCTTGATTAAAAGAAAGATATTTGGACAAGATTATGTTTCTAGAAAATTGGGGAAGTGGGACAAGCAAGATGATATATTTGATCCACCTCAATCAACAATGGCTTTGTCACATGAAACCATTAGCATACATCTCATATCAAACCCTTCCAATTTATGGCAAAACAAAAACAACTATAAAATGCAAAAATAACATCATACTAACTAAATAACAATCTTTGGAAGATCTAATTTCTAATTCAGATGACCTAAAAGCTCTTAAAATTGTACTAAAATCCTAAGATCGCAACTTTTCCTTCAACCATGAGCTCAAATTTGAAATGATACAACTTCCAATTAAATAGTTGATCAAAGAATTCAAATCAACATTATTCAATTTTGCTACCAACTAGACGATGAATCTTCACAATTACACAAAACATATCATTGAAAGCTAAGTTGTAACGAACTGTGGAAGGATCAATAACTACTAAACAAATTATATTTAAAATTGGTTTATAAGCTTAAAATTGTGAAGTTACCTGAGATTTATACAAAAAGACAAAGAATAATGTTGATTATATAACAATCAACAAGCTAAATAATTCAATTTCATACAATAGACTTTAGGGCTTATATCTGGGCTTTCACTGTGGTTCTAGGGAGGAGTATGGTTTGTTTACTCCAATTGCTTATCATCTCCCTTCTAATCGAACAATTGAATCAAATGGGAGAGTTCTTGCAGAAAACTAAATCTATTTCCCGACTAAAGAACCAACAACCAAATACTCAAAGAGAAAGGTATACTTGATGGAATTGGGTTGTAGTTTGTCAATCAAAGACAAAAACTGAAATCAACACAAGTACTTCCTCCATTTGTTTTTCTAGAATCCACATAATGTGATTTTGAAACTGATTAAACGAAATACAAATATGAAATACGAAAAAGTGTACATTGATCTCGCAATTCGGATGATGGTGGAGCAACTAGAACAGGGAGGCGCAGTCAGAGCAAGGCGAGCAAGGTGGACAAAGGAGACAAAAATCACGTAGGGTTGTGATAGGTAAAGATCAGTGCAATATTGTCGAATTGCAATTATCAATCGGTGAGATATACATCGATTAAGTTTGTTTTCCCCCTTTGAAAATTTTGGACCTAAAGGCGGGTTAGAAAGGATGGCACGGAAATTGATCCTAAAATGAGTAAAATCTATAATCTACTGTAGCATGTTAAATCTATAGCAGAATAAAATGAAATTTTTTAAGTTACAATAAAATATTTAGTAGCATATAATAACTGATATGATATAAACTTTATAATTTTTAGAGGTAATTTAACTTTTAGTGCCATTAATAACTATGAATATTAGTGTCACAAAATATTAAATGCAACAAAATTTATTAATTTTTATAGTGGCATATAAAATATGTCACTAAAAACATAATATAATGGCACAAAAATAATATGACATTAAAAGTGTATGTCATTAAATGTCATTTTGTTTGTAGTGAGATGAGCTGGAGAAGAAATCAAGTCTCCCTCGTTCTTCATCAAATTGTATAGAGAAAGAGACACAAAGGGACGTTCGTGAGGGAAGAACACATTATGGCACTGGCACTAACTAGCGTTGATGGTGACTGAAAAGAGATATGATAAATGAGACCTTTGTTTAGGGTGACTGATACATATTTGAATGTGTATTTTAGAACCACGATTCTTTTGTGATTTAGTTCCTGAATTTATGGGATGCTTACTGATTTTATGAGATGCTAACTAAAGGGACATCCGTGAGGGAAGAACAGGGACTCCCGTGAGGGAAGAATAGGTTTTGGCACCAGCACTGATTAGCATTAACATTGGTGGTGAGTGAATAGGGATATGATAGATGAGACCTTTGTTTAGGGTGACTGATACATACATATCTGAATGCTTATTTTAGAAGCAAGATTTCTTTGTGATTTAGTTCCTGAATTTATGGGATGCTTACTGATTTTATGGGATGCTAATCAAAATGAATGGAAATCGATGAGTAAATTGAGCGGGAAAACATAAGTAACGGTAGCAGAATGAATGACATTTAACAAAATGGCTAATAAATTGACATGTGGTAAAGATAAACTATTTTTTATTATATATGATAGACCATAGATGTTGGATAATATATGTTATCTACTTATTTAAGCTTTTACTTTACTTACCTATAGCCAAGAAAGAAAGGAATCTAACCACTTTTAAACTTTAAAGAACTAATGAGTATAGTCCGTCGTAGAGGCATGTCAACCAAAAAGGGATAGAGTGTGAAGGAGCCGGGTAGAGGACGTCAAAGAAGAGAACAATCACATGATCAAAAGTAACTTTAAGCTGCTGGTGAAATCGAGAGTAAGGAAGCAAGTATAAAAATGGTTAGAGAGGTAAGCATGGTGATGTTTGATGAAGTTTGTAGATAAAAAACTGAAAATTGAATAGATCGATTTTTAGCTTGTAAAAATGTCATGGTTCGGTTTCAATGTGATCCGGTTCAGTTTATAAATCGTAATAAGTATGATGTAGATTTTATATTGTAGTGGTTTTAAAAGCACGAAACCAATGGACTATAGTCATATTTATTTGAGTTTATAATAAGTTAACACAAACGCAAAGAGACAATGATTTTAGCGAGTAAAATGTTAAAAAGTATCGAAACTGCTATCACCAAACCATATACGAGGTGAAATTTAAACAATATTTTTGTGGTCAAAACAGATGTAAGCTAAAGGAGTTAGGCTTGAAAACGAAATCTCATTTCTTGGCTTCTTTTTAGTTAAGGGTAATTGAAAAAAAAACATAAAATGAAATCTCGTTTCTTGGCTTCTTTTTAGTTAAGGGTAATTGAAAAAAAAAACTAAAAGAATTAATATATTTTATAAATATTAAATAGATAATGTATATTATTTAAATATTTAAAATGTCATACAATATGGTTTCTGGTATGCGATTTTACAAATGGTGTGGTGTAGTATATAATACGAAACTAAACCACACCATAAATATTCATTTTTTACAAAATAAAAAAAATATACCATCGGTTATTTGTTTGGTTTTTCGGTTTTTTCAAATAGGGGTTCATTTTTACTCGTCTCTAGTTAGACCTCAATGACGTCTAGCTCGATTATTTTGATCAAATGAACCACATTAACTTGTCGTGTTGTGGTTTGTTTATCGATCATTTATCCTAACAACAACAAAATGGTATCTCATGTTGGTGTTGACATATAGCCCCTCAGCTAAAGTGGTTGAGGGTTTGAGTCTCCTTTAGGACAATTTATAAGTGGAACAAATTACTGAAATCGTCCTTGTGGTTTGTCAAAATTTCGTGTTTGGTTTCTAATTTTTGTTTTGCACTCGGACCATCCTTACTGTTTGTTTTTGTTATGTTTTTGGTCCCTCGTAGACATAAAAATACTATAATACCCTTTATATTTTCTTTTTCATTTTGTTACTTTATTTACTAATTAAATATACCAACCCTCCCTACCTAGACTCCACCCTAAAACTTCCATTTACTTTTCTCACTTCTATTCCCGTTTCTAATCTCAATGAATCCTATCCTCAATTAAAGCCCTCATCTGTCTCCCACATCACTATAACCATTTATACACCACAACCACCGCTGGCAACCACTATTATCGTCGCAAATCATCCACCACCTCTTTACTCCACCTTTCTCTACAACACAACTGCCCTCACCTTTCACTCCAACACAACTTCAGTTGTTTATTGACAGATCTGATAAAGCCCATAATGACAGCACTGATAACACCGATAGCAGGTAAGTTTGATGATGACATGGAAGTATTTAAGAGTAAGCCTTCAATTTCCTGCCATAACAAAGATTAAGAGGGTGTTTGTTTTTTCTCTGCAGGTCTGCGTGACCTCTTCTGTCTGCGAGGCGCAGACCACGCGCAGACATAATGGTTTGCAGTCTGTTTGTTTTTCTGAAGTGCGCAGACATAAAAACGTCTGCGCGAGGTCTTCACCACACAGATATGGGATAGCATCTTCTAAAGTCTGCAAGCCCTTTAACCTAAAAAAAAAAAACGCGTCTTTTTTTCTTTTGCTTCCGCCTCCAGTCCTCGTCCAACCCTCCCAGAAAAAACCCTCCATCGATCGATCGTGCTCCACCTTGCAGCGACCACCACCGTCGCAACCCTCCTCTCCGATCAAAGCCATCGATCGCCGCCTTCCTCTCCGATCCGGCGTCCTCCGATTTTCCGACCATCATAGTCGATTGCAGCAGCCTGCTCGCCGCCGTTAACCAGCGACTCCCCTGTGAAGCCACCCGCCGGAGACCGTCGCCCCCACAGCTACATCGGAGACTTCGACCTCACAGGTTCGTTTATTTTTTTTTTCCTGCTGTCAGCTACACCGGAGACTTCGACTTCCTTCTACATATATACTTTCTGTTATTCCCTTCTACATATATACTTTCTGTTATTCCCTTCTTTTTGTTGCATTGAAGCTATAGTTCAGAATTTATGTTAATTGATGCATAACTCATAAAAGAGCTGTAAAATAAAAACATTTGTAATGAAAGTAATTTATCTTTGAATGTGAAATTGGATTTGATTTTGAATGAAATACCGAGATGTTAAACCTGTAACATCTCCAGCTTGGTTTGTTTGATCGAAAAAGTCCAATTGTGTATGTGTTTGTGCTTCAATTAGCAATTGAACCTAGATGTTAAACCTGTAACAGTAGCACCCAAATTTTCTGTTTAATTATGTTATTGTCAAGTCTGGGCATGCCTCCTGTTGTTTTGAATGATGTTCTTATGATGCTTATATGATACCTTGAATGTAATTTAGGTTATGTACACCAACAATGTTAAATTTCCACTCACCCATATTATCAACAATGCTTATAATTAGAATTGATTGTATTACTTAAATATGCAGTAATTCAAAGTTGTATATATATATATATATATATATATATATATATATATATATATATATATGATTATTGATTGTGTATATTTATATGATAGTGTATATGTATATGATTGTTGATTTTGTATGTATATGATAGAAAGCATCAAAAAGAGACATAAGTTTTGTTTATTTTATAGAAGTAAAGTTTTTGTCGTTAAAGTGAAGTTTATTTGATTTATAAAGTTTTTTAGAAAACTTTGAATTAAAACACTCTAATTGAGGTTATTTATAATTGAATAAAAAGTTTCACATTATTGTGATTGAAAATAAAACAAAATTACAAATTTGTCGTGAAAATAAAAACTTTTTCTTGAAATAATGATGTTACTTGTTCACTGTTTATTGTTATTTGGTTATTAGAGATGGGAGAAAAACAACAATGGACCAATGAGCACTTAAAATGCTTATTGGATACTTGTATTGAAGAAGTAGAGAGTGTTGGTAGAAAAGGATTGAGTTTGCAGAAAGATTCATGGATAAGGCTTGGAAGAGTCCTTAAGGAGAAATTTGGGGTTGAGTTGACTCAAAAACAAATGAAAAACGCATATGACAATCTGAAAGCCAAATACACTGGATGGGTATATTTAAAAAACAAAATCGGTAATATATACAATTCTCAAACAAACACTTTTAATTTAACAGCCGAGGAGTGGGATGATTTTAAGAAGGTACATATACATTAATATACAATAATATATATATATATATATATATAACATTTACGTTTGAAGTTGCCAAATATTCTTATATTATTTCTTGTTACATTTGGGTTTAGGGGCATCCGAAAGCTGCTTCTTTGAGAACAATTCCATTGCCTTTTCCAGATCTTTGTGCACGTCTTTTTGATGGAAATAGTGCTACTGGTAATTTTAGGAGTTACTCAACCCAATCATCATCAGTAGCTGGCGCATCCTCCTGTCGTGTTCCACCACTTCAGATCACCGCCACCCCTTTTGATGCAATGGATGATGATGGTGTTGACACTTCTCATCATGAGCCACCACCTTCTGCTGCTTCACCTTCTGCAACTTCACCTTCTGCTGGTTCACCTTCTGCTGCTTCACCTTCTGCTGGTTCACCATATACTGGTTCACCATATACTGCTACACCATCCGGTAACCCCAACAAAGGGGCTAAACCCTCAACTCCTGTAGCTCCTAGTGCCTCATCGTTTGCTTCTTCACCTGATGGAACTTCTGTTACTGCTGACGATTTAGCATTTGAAATGAAGAAAGCTCTACAAAGTTTGACTAAAGGGTATACAATTCCTCAGTGTTTAGAGAAGTTAGAGGTCCTTCAGTTAGGCCCTACAGATCCTTTACGCTTTGTCGCATATCATATTTTTGGAGGAACCATGAACATGAGAGAGATGTGGATGCATTTGCCCGATGTTCCCGAGATATTACGAGGGTGGCTTGAGATGACGGGTACCAGTTTAGGAGTTTTGAAGGATGGGAAGATTGTTCGATGATTTTCTAGTGTTGAAAGTATTTGTTAAGTCTTTTTGCCCTTGTTGGAACTACTTTGTTAAATGTTTTTGCCTTTGTTGGAACTATTTTGTTAGGTCTTTTTGCCCTTGTTGGAACTACTTTGTTAAATGTTTTTGCCTTTGTTGGAACTATTTTGTTAGGTCTTTTTGCCCTTGTTGGTACTTGAAATATGATTAATGGAATGTTTATTTGATACTTGAAATATGGTTTATGTAATGTTATTTTGGCTTGAAATATGATAAATGGAATGTTTATTTGATACTTGAAATATGGTTTATGTAATGTTTTTTAAAGTTCTACTTTGTTGATTTTAGGTTCATATGGATCACGATCAAAAGTTACTTCTCGTAATTCTAATGTACCTATACATCCGTTATTTTTGGAAGAGGGGTGTGAAACGATTGCGGGATAATGATTCGGAAATGACGGGACACGAATACACATTGGAGTTATTACACCGTAATCGTTTACAATGTGTTAAAGTATTACGCATGTCCCGTGAATCTTTTGTACGACTATGTGCTCATTTTAGAGCAAATTACTCATTAAAGGACAGCAAACATGTATCAGTTGAGGAAAAGATGGCTATGTTTTTGATGATGATCGGACATAATCAACGTTACGTGATTATCAAGCGGAGATTTCAACACTCGAAGCAAACAATTCATAAATTTTTTTATGAAGTGTTGGAAAAAATGATGCTTTTCGCACAAGATGTTATAGTACCAACATCTTTTAATCCGAATCCAAACATTCCAGGACATAATAGGAGGCTACGAAGGGTTTTCAAAGGAGCAGTTGGTGCACTTGATGGCACTTTGATACATGCTGTTGTCTCTGCTAAGAAACAAGACTTATATAGAAGTAGGGGAAAGGGAGATTGCTACCAAAACGTATTGGCAATATGTGACTTCAATATGATTTTTACATTTGTTGTGACCGGGTGGGAAGGGGTAGCGCATGACTCTAGAATATTATCAGAAGCAGTAGCCGATCCACAAGCATCATTCCCGTTTCCACCACCAGGTAATTTTTTGTTTTTTTTTAATATTTTCATTTTAATTTGAAAATTGATTAGTGTTTTGCATTTTTTTCAGACAAATATTATCTTTGTGATGCCGCGTATGCACACACTCGAGGATTTATGGCCCCTTATCGTAATGTGAGGTATTGGCTTGGAGATTTTCGTCAAAGACGTGCATTGACCAATAAAGAAAAATTTAACCATGGACATGCAAAACTTCGAAATGTCATTGAGCGTGCTTTTGGTGTTTTGAAAGCACGCTTCCCTATATTGAAGAGGATGGCACCATTCCCGTTTGTGACACAAAGAAACATTGCCATGGCATGCTTCGCGCTTCATAATTATATAAGGAAAGAAGGATTGAGTGATGAGTATTTCGCACGATACGATGAACCCAATGTCCCGTTTCGAAATAACAATGTGGCCATTGATGATGATGAAGACGGGATTCCAACACATGGTACTGCAGCAGACCGTGAATATATGACTCAGTTACGTGATGAAATTGCTGATCAGTTGATGCACAATATAGATTGAATTGTTTTAAATGAAATTGTTATTGTAAAACATTTTTTTTATTGTATGACTAATTTAGTTGCATGAATTTTATTTTCAATGTTATAAGACTATTATTATTAAAATTTTGGTGTTGAAAAATCATTTTAAGTTTGTAAAATAATTTTATTTAAAATTCAGTTTATTTCAGCAGCCTGCAGACGTTAAAAAACAAACAGTCTTCTTATTGCAGACTGCAGACATTTGGTCCACCTCTTCTGCTGCAGAGGCTTGCAGATGTGGTCCGCAGACTGCAGACATTTTGGCTTCAGAAAAACAAACAGCACCTAAATTTGGGTATTTCTCCAGAAACCATCTAGATTCTGACTGGCTTCCATCCAAAAACATACGACACCTTCTCTTGAAACCGATGACACCCTCCTCTATAACTACAAAATGTTAAACGTGAATAGGAACCACCACCACCATCCAAAAATTTGTTTATTTCTGAAATCGTTTCACCTTTATACTCCAACCTCTCTCTAAAAGTGAATCATTTCAACAAAAATGGAGATTAGGGCTCGTTTTGGTTGGAAATTAGGAGAAAAATACTGAACAAAAACTTTGTAATGGCTATGAGGGGAATATGGATCCTCCGGATTGTGATATTTTTTTGTGTAAGTTTAATCTTCAATGTGGGTGGATTTTTGGTTATGGTCATCAATGACAAAAGTGGGTGGTGGTGGTCGTCAATGATAGAAGTGGGTGGTGGTCGTCGTCAATGGTAGAAGTGGGTAGTGGTAATGTTGTATTTGAATTCATATTCTCAAGTGGATGTCGTGGTGATTTTCGGATTTCATATTCTCAGATGGATGGTGTCTGGTGGTGGGAGTGAGAGTGAGTCCTTGTGTGTGTGTGAGAGAGAGAGAGAGGGAGAAAGAGAGTAGGAAATAGATTAAGTGAAAATTTTGGTGGATAGGGATGATGGGACCACATGTAAAAGTAGACAAATTTCTAAATTGGTTAATAATAAACAAAAAAAAAACCTTAAATGAAATAAACAAGGGTAATATGGTCTTTTTATGTTTGGTGGGGACCAAAAATACAACAAAACAATAACACATGGATGGTCCGAGTGCAAAACAAAAGTTAGGGACCAAACACAAAATTTTGACAAATGACGATTTTAGTAATTTGTTCAAAATTAAAAGATGACATTGGATTTTTAAGATGACACACAAAATTAATAAAACATTGTGCATATTTCTTTCATTTATATTTATAACACTAAAACATGACATACATGTTTGTATGTCGTAAAATATTCAGATTTCAACAAATTAGACATTGTTTTTATGACATACGTTCTTGTGTGTCATAAAATCAGCATGTGTTGTAGTGCTTATGTCATTAATGACCTTTTTTCTGTAGTGCTAGCAACTCACCCAGCAAGGGTTTATCATCATCATCATCTTCATATAAAAGCATCCATGGTTTTTACATAAACAGCTTAAAATCATTATTATAATATTCACCACACCATTAGACTATAAGTTCATGGTGTAAAATTAAGTTTCTAACATCTCTTACAAATTCCACCATGAAAGCTCATACAAATTTGAGAAGAAGAAGAAGTTGATACATTGATTTCACTTGTAGAAGCTTGATTCTTGTTTCTCTAGTATTTCTCTTGGATTTGGTTCAATATATTAGATAGAACCTCTCCTAATCTCCCTTGAAGCTCTCAAAATTGTGTATGGGTGAAATGAAGAGCTTTGGACAGACATACAACCTTTTATCCACATTTTTTAGAGGTTGTCCTTGGGATACAACCATGTCCCTCAAGACATGGTATGTGTCTCTCCAAAAGTAATCTTTTTAGCAACATACTTCACTAAAATGTATTTGAGATGTTTGAGCTTAGACATGGCCCGTGTCTTTCCCTTTCTTGTTTATTTGGACAATGTACTTTACCCTCTAGCTTTGAATGAGCATAAATTTATCATAAGAACTCGGATTTTGACGAATCTTATATCCAAGAAACTGTGTCGAATTCAACTATAACATTCCTTCTGAAATTTCCGCTGAAAAGTTTTATATCTTAAATTATGATATGATAAATACAAGGGTATAGATAATTCATTTCAAATACTCCACCATTACTTTAGTTGGTTTCACCCTTTTACATAGTTACACAAAATACATATCATAACACTTTATTCAATTTTTTAGGGTTGTTACATATTCCACTCGTTCAAGTGGGTTGAAATCTCAGTATGCATGTTCAAGGGTCATTTTTAGTATCTATTGATTTTCGACGAACTGTGGGAGATGTGGGAGCACTTTAAGCATTGAGAAAGCATTTGGAAACATTTATTTTATCATTTGTAAGTTGTTTTAGCGCATTAAACATTTCAAATCATTACTTTGTTGGATCGTGTTTAGCCATGAACGGATGAAAACCCTAAATTTCAGTACGAGCCATATATATTATGCATTTCAAATCATTACTTTGTTGGATCGTGTTTAGCTAGGTGCTAGTCGGTATCCTTGGGAACGCCTAATGAAATTTGCAACATTGAGCCCATGTACGAGCCATATATATTATGCATTTGAAAGTGTTTGGGTTGCACCAATAAAGGCATTTGGCACTTTGACTCCAATGTATCTGGTACTCTGTCCATAGATGTTAACTCCTCGTAAGTGAACTCCTTACATGGTGTTGTCCATACTAGGATAATTTTTATGGCGACTTAGCAAAGGACTTATTTTGTCACTAATTTGTCTTTCAGCGCATCCACAATACATTGAACTTCATAAAGTTCAATAAACCGGCACATCATCTTTCTACAATCTATACGATTCTATTATTTTTTCCTACAATGTATTGAACTACACATAGTTCAATAGAATATTAAAAAAACTAATTTATAGTATATATTTAAGAATTAAATTTTTTTTATTTTTCCATTAAAAAGTTTAGTAGCAATTGAATTTCAAATTCATTGAATGTCAAAGTGACATCTCATAATGATAAAGTTTCATCAAGTGAATGTCACCTAACATTATCACATCATTCATATCTCTAGTTGACCTAACCATATTATTGATGCTCTAAATAGTTATAGATGTACTTAAAATTCCACACATGTTTTAATAAAAAATAAAAGATATCTTGCTAATCAGCAACAGATGTGTCGTTAAGTAAATGGATGTTTTTCGTCCCTGATTTTGGTGTCTCAAAAATTGTTTTGTAGTGGTGTATAATACATGTGTTTCACATATATAACGACATAAGCAATATCCAAGCACGAGATTTGAACTCAAACCCCAAACGATTTTCATTTAAAGAAAAAGAATACATTACATATTTTGCATCAAACTCAAATTAACTCTAAATAAATAAAGCCAAAACAATAATGAATTCCAAAGCATATACATTTAAGAAAATTTAGTTTCTAACCCCACACTTGTTACGTATTTCACCATTGTTCCCTGTCAATACGTCAAGAGAACCTAAACGTATCATTGCTGCAGCAAAGTCGTTTCTCCAAGCAGTCAAGTTACTCGAGTATTTAGTTACCAATGTGGCTGTCAATTTACTATCAAGAAGAGTTTGATCCGAGGAGAATAAAACCTTGTGCTGCTTCACGTTAAGGTAATATTGATTATCCAGGCGATTCGCGCTCACTGGATCAAGATTCGTAGTCCCCGATTTTCCACTCTTTGGGCATTTCTTTTTCAAGGCTGCTGCATATGTTGGATCCAACGAGGGATCAGTCTGGTCGCCATTAAAGAAGTGTAAGCGGGATGTAACAGAATTACACCCTGCTCTTCCTATTGAGTGAGCTCCAGAAAGTGCTACCATGTCTCCAATACTCAAACCTTTAGCCACAAACGTGTTCTTGAGGGTGTTTAGGTCAGAGTCAGGTGACGGAAGCTCTACATCATCTATGTTCGAAATTGTTCCATCCCGTCTTCCTGATGGAATAGCATAAGAGAAACCACCAACAATGGTGGTGCTATCTCGAGCAGCGAAAGCCAAGATGTCAGCACATGAGACAGTGTTAGGGCATGCAGCTTCTATCTGTGCTTTAGTCTGATCTATTATCTCGAATCCTCTCAGAGTGCCGGCGTTGGCTCCGGCATCTTGCTCTGACTCCGTTTCACTTCCGGGCACTGTCTTAAGTAGAAGTGAAGCGTCACAACCCTACGAGTGTATCATAAAAAAATGTTAGAAATGTTATGTAAAAGGATAGAAGTTATAAGACATGAAGCTGATGAACTACGTACGTACCCTGACAAAGCAGTCATGGAAGTAGAGACGAAGGATTCCTGCAGCCATTCCAGGGTTGGCGGTGACTGACTTATTCACCGTGTCTCGCACTATCTGTTCAGCCGCCGGACATGTGGTTTTGTAGAACCCCACTTTCAGCTGTTTTTGAGCTTCGGTTGTATCCATGGTGATCATCAGAAGCATGCACAACATACAGAGCTTCATGAAACATGTAACCACCCAATACATCTTCATTATTCTTGTTAATTGTTGATCTCGATCCCACTCTGTTTATTTCAGAGAGATATGTAAAGTATTGAATTTAATTAGGTATTAATTAGGGTGACTAACAAAAATATATATAGGCTCAGCAGTTGTTCATACTTCATACTTCATACTTCATACTTCATACTTCATACTTCATAGTAATACAAAAACTGCGACCTGACTTTGAGTCGGCCGCTTATTAATTGATCAGGTCTGTCCATCTTATTACTTTCAATATTTCTTTGGTTTATTCGTTGTATTTCCCTTCTTAGAATTATAATTTAATAAGAAAGACTTACTTTTACCATTAAACTATGTGATATGTCTACTTTTATCATCAAGCTTCTGTTTATCCATATAATCCTTAAACTTTAGTTTCCAATTCGTTCATATGAATATTACTTGTTAAACCGGTTACCAACGTTCACATGGACAGTTATGTTAAGTTGGACGCAATTCATACACATTTTAATTGTTGATGTGGATTATGATATTGGACCATCGTTTTGTTTGTGTTTGTGTTTGTGTTCAAACAACATAATTAAACATAAATTATCAACAGATCCTAACTTGTCAACACTATGTCAAGTAATTTTTTATGACACTGGAACTAGAAATTAAAAATAAATAACTAAATAAATAAATAAATAAATAAATAAATAAAAATAATGATCGAGGTGGACATTTTAGATGGTCTATTGGTAAAAAAAATATAAATAACCATAGAGATAATAAGAGCTTCTGGTTAATATAACAAATGGAAAAAGACATCTAACAAATTTGAGAAACCACTTAATCAATAGTGGTCAAATCCCCACTTTGTAATTATTTCTAACATACAAATAATCAATATTCAATTGAAATTTGAAAGGTGATTTTGATAAACTAACTTATTCTAAGCTTATTGTAATTTGTTTTTCTGTGATCCTATAACGGTAACTTTATTATAAAGGTATTTTTACATAATTTATTGATAAACTTTAGTTTTTCGGCGTGCCAAATATAAATTAGATAAACGGAAAACTATTGTCAGAACTATTATGTCACAATATCTAACATGATAAATGAAATCAGTTTTGTTAAATGTCATTTTCTCATTTAACTTATATCATTTTTTTGAAGTTTTGAATTATATATTTTTTTTCATTAGTCATTTTCCTGTATTTTTCATTTTTTTAAATTTAAATTCCACATTTTAGTTAAAATTTATATATCTACAATATAAAATTCTATTAAATTTTAAAATAAATGTCCTACAACCGTTCTTTCCTTCATGTTTCAAATCTTCTAAAATATATTATATTACTTATTATTTTATTCATTATAACATTTGTATTTATATAAACTATTATATTTAAAAATATCTAATGTTTATAACTTTATATTAAACTTTTATTTTTAATAAACTTGTATAATACATAAGTGTTACCCCTACTTTTGAAATAAATGAATTGAAGACATAATAATCCATTAACAAATATATAGACTTTTACGATCATCGATAAATATATTAGACTTTTACAATCACTTTCTACACTGCTAAATATAATTAAATACAAATGATAATTTACACAACCTATATCGACGACAAGTCGTCGACATAGCATCCTTTTTCCCATCAACAAGTGTTGTCGGCATAAACATTGGCGCCATATGTGTTTATTCTTGTAATGTCCCTTTGTTTACTCTCATTTGTTTTTCCCTTTTTTAATAAAATTGTATCATTCCATAAAAAAATTTACTCGTCTTCATATTAGACTTTCCATATTCTAGAAAACAAACAAGCACTACAAGAAATGTGGGTATTAGCGGTGAAGCCTTTAGCGGTGACAACCTCCATTAGCGGCGACGTGTAATTGACGCGTTATATGTCGCCGTTAATGGGGGCGGTCGCTGCTAAAGGCGTCGCCGCTAATACCCGCACAATGTTGATCCGCATCAAATGAACCATGTCCGTTCGATCTGCATTTAATCTAACGGCTAGAAATGAGTAAAAAATGCACTGACTTTTCCCTCCAAGGGGTATTTAGTAGTCCTGCAGTCGAACAACAATACGTAAGTGGTTAATTTGTATTTTTCATATAAGTGTTTATATCGTCAAGGGGTATTTAGTAATCTAACTTTTATGGTGATTATCATTTTTTGAAATTACAGTTGGCTTTACTCCAAGAGATCAATCAACAAACTCAATTTTCTATTGAAGCAAGCGGTCTAACACCAAGTGATATAAAAAAATTGTTTTGAAAGAACATTGGGTGTTCGACGCGGACATATCAGAGGCATTGGGCGTAAACCTCCTACGATTGTGTCTATGTACGATTAGGAACAACCGATGACACAACAACCACCACAATCACATGTAATTGTTAGTTTAAGTTGAAAAGTATTATGCTATAATGGAAAAACCAAAAAAAGTAGGATGTTATAATGATATGTTGGTAATTGTTTGTTTAGTATATAGTACGATGCTATAATGATATGTTGATATGTTGGTATTTTGTATTTTGGTAATTTTTGGAAAGTATAATGTTATAATGGAAAAATGAAAAAAAAGTAAAATGATATAATGTATATGCAATATTGTGTATCATGTAGTTTGGTTATAGTTTGATATGTTGGTATTTTGTAGTTTGGTAATTTTTTGAAAAGTACACTGCTATAATGGAAAAATGAAAAAAAAAAAAAAGAAGTACAATGCTATAATGTATATGCAAAATTGTGTATGATGTATGTTTAAGTGTATTTGGAAAGTAGAATGCTACAATGATATGTGGTTATAGTTTGATATGTTGGTATCTCGCATTTTGGTAATTTCTGAAAAGTACGATGCTATTATGAAGCTGGTAATATATTTTGTTTTCTTTGTAATTGGAGATGTTGCAAACAATACTAAAGGTCTCGGCCTGTTCTGCGACACTAGAAGGATGATTTCGCTCGCCACCACAAAATGATAACAAAGGAAACGATGGAAGTGATGAATACGAGTAGTTACTTTTTTAGGAGTTTATGAAATGTTTTGTTTGAGTTAATATTTTGGATATATACATTTTGTTTGGATGAATATTTTGGACCGATTGTGTATGGATTAATATTTTGGATAATATTTATGCAAAGTTAAGTTTTGTAGTAGTTTTTTTGCATTTATTTTGTTTCTTATATTTTTAATGTTAAATAAAAAAAATTTGCGGCGACACGTAAGTATTAGCGGCGACAGATGACATTAGCAGTGACATATCATTAGGGGCGACAGATGGTATTAACGGCCACATCTTGAGCATTTGCAGCGAGACAACAACGACGACCTTTTTCCAGCGACATAGACACTATTTTGTGGCCAGGGCCGGTCCAGACGGTGGGCGACCCGGGCGACCGCCCAGGGCCTACGTCTCCAGGGGCCCAAAATTTAGGGCCTAAAGTTGGTTCAAACTCAAACTAACTCAAAAGATAAACAATTTGGCTTGCTTGTTATAATTGCTAATTGAACACATTTATAGTCAAAATATAAATGATATTTTTTTGAATCTTTATTATATATGTCTTTAAGGGGTCATTTTTTTCTTTTCGCCTCGGGCCCCATATACGTTTGGACCGACCCTATTTGTGGCGACACCTGTGGTCGTTAATACTTTGATTTCTTGTAGTGAAGAACTTAATGTGTTTGATTGTAAACAGTGACAGGTTTATGAAATAACTTGTTTTTCTTATTATCATTCATTATTCTCCCAAGAATCCAAATCATTTGGATTTGTTCAAATTAATGGAACTTTAATTGTGTTTAGTTGAAAATGGGGAGAGTTTTGCAAAAATGGGCCACATTTATTTTGACGCGTCATATGTTTGCCAAGTTTCTCATTACGATTTGTGAAAACTCTCACGCTTGAGGGCATTTCTGATCCTTTTATCCTCTTTGTCTTTAACCTCTATTTTTGTATATTAAACTTATATCATATGATTGTATTTTGGCTACTTTCCATTATAATCGCCTTTAATCTTTCCTAAGAATCATCGTTCAGAGGGTCAAAGTAGCATTTGATTTTGGATGTATGCATATATATGATAGAAGTACTTTAGGTCAATTTTTTAAAAAAGGATACGTTTTATACAAAAAGGCAAAATGTCTTTGTTATATTCATCATCATTTTATATAAAACAATAAAATATTTCAGATTTCGTAGTTTTGAAATGTAATTATATTGACTAAAATAAACATAAAAAATATCAAAATTTGCAAGATAAAATCGAAGAAAAGTATATATCTTCAAACTAAAATATGTATATAAAATACAAATATAAATTCATAGTTAAGCCATTTGGGCTTTTATTGTTGAGTCAATGTGAAACTCATGTATTACAATTAAAAAGAAAAAATAATTCTAAACATTTGAAAATTTTGAATTTATAAGAAAAGTGAAAAAAAATATTGAATTATTAAAATTAAAGTGTTTTTTTTTTAATTTAAACAAATAATTTAGATAAATAAACAAATGAAACTAATGAGACTTTAATTTAGTGAATTTGAAATTAAAAGTAAAGTCAATTAATGAAATTAAAAGAAAATAGCATGTATTACACGAGTTTATTTAAAATAAAAATTAACTATGAAATTCTAAACATTTGAAGTTTGAATTTATAAAAAAAACGAGAAAATATTGAATTATTAAAGTTAAAGTATTTTTTCTCTTTTAAATTTAAACAAATAATTTAGATTTGAAATAAATAAATAAAAGAAACTAATGGGGCTTTAATTTAGTAATTTTAAAACTAGAAGGAAAATCTATTATTGAAATTAATATAAATTATGTTGAATTAATACAATGAAAAAAACCATAAAAAGACATGTGAAAAAAAAATAAAAATAATAAGAAAATGCCATGTGTTATAATGTATTAGAAGATGAAAAATAATAAAATTTTTAATTTATTAAAGATGATGCTTGAATAGAGTGAAATGAACAAGAAAACTAATCATGATAATAAAAAATGGTCTATTGATCTATTTCAAACCATTGGGCTTGTATGGTTAAATCGTATTTCTTAAAGAAAGGTTTGTTTTATAATATAAAATTATTTTTTATTGTATTTCATTCCATTATTAAATATATCATACAAAACCCTACCTTGTTGTCTTGTAACTCACTCGTTGTTTCTCAACTCTATACTTTATGACATTAAAAATTAACACATTTTGGAACATATGAGTTGACATGTCAAATAAGATATGAGGTATGGTATCTATATTTCCAATTGGCACTTCTAAACAAGGCATATTCATCCTTGACAAACTCTATCTACAAATCCAAAATATGTCGCTATAATATTTATTTGTTTTTTTTTTTATCCAAAATGAAGATATTCAGAATCAACAAAACACATATAATCCAGGGATAATCATAAAAATTATCACATTACGTAAATAGTTATATCATTGACGTTATGCTTTTAACTAAAAAGAAATTAAACAATTAAGAAAAATAAGAACAGACATCTTCTCAACTTTGCTAGTTTCAAACTTCATATAGAATTTTCTTTGTCTTTGTTTCTCTCTAATTTTTTTTGTATCATCACCCATCCTCATTTTTCTGATCATTGCTACACTTTCATGATTTCTTATTCTTCCTTTTTGTTTTTCTGTGATTTACATGGAAAATATGATTTTTAATCATTTATTGAATATTTAACATGGAAAAGAAGTTGAAATTTATGAACAAATTCAAAGCTCATGACCAGACAAAAACTAAAAGGAAAAAACAACCAAAAATATTAGTTTCATCCACTGTTTTAGATTTCTTTTTCCTACATCTTTGATTTTCCATAAACCAAAATAGATTCTTGCCATTTCTTTCATTTTCTTTGCTTACTTGTACTTATGTTTTTTTTCAAGGTGAACAATGAACACGATGGGAGAGAAAACTCTTATGATGATTTCTTTGTGGTTGAAATGAAAGTACAAAACAATAGAGCGTTTCCATGGTTAAAAATATAGTTTCTCTTAGTTTTCCTTGTATAAAACTCACGTGAATAATTTCGAAATATCCAAAAAGATTTTTTTTTAGAACTCAAATTTTTTTGAAATTTCAACAAGTTTAAGAATATTTTTTTCGGAAAAGTGTGTTTGGCAAGTCAAAAAGTTTCAATATTCCGATAAATTTTGAATTTATATTAGAAAATGGTGTTAGTTTATATTGTTATACATTGTATAGTATAGGGTCCTTATTGTATTTTATGCATTCTTGCTTGTATTATTTATAGAGATGGAATACACACAGAAACCCTAACAGGTATTTTCACTATCAAACATGGTATCAGACCCTTAACATTCTTCCTAAATCTGATGTTTTTGTGGGTTTTTCCCTTACGTGCTAAATCTGATGTTTATTCTGTGTTTTGCAATTTTCAAGCTTATGTTAAAACTCAATTTAATTCTGAAATTCAATGTTTTCAATGTGATAATGGTCGTGAATACAATAATCAACATCTTTTGAATCACTTTCAATCTCGTGGCATACGTGTTCGTTTCTCTTGCCCTTATACGTCTCAACAAAATTGAAGGGCAGAACGTGTCATATGTACCATCAACAACATTCTTCGCACATATCTATTCCAAGCTTCATTGCCCACTAAATTCTGGGTCGAAGCCCTTGTCACAGCCTTTCACACCCTTAACATTCTTCCTACGACCACCCTATCATTCCGAACGCCATTTGAAGTTCTATTTGGAATCTTTCCTTCATATGACCATCTCCGTGTGTTTGGGTGTCTCTTCTATCCCAATCTCGCATCTACTTCTCCTCACAAACTCTCACCACGCTCCATGGCTTGTGTCTATCTCGGACCTTCTCCAGATCATAAAGGTCACCGGTGCCTTGACCTCACATCTCAACGTCTCATCGTCTCTTGTCACGTCATCTTTGATGACGATCACTTTCCTTATAAAGAATTTCATTCTTCTCCACTTAATTCTGACTATCATCATCTGATTTCCGAAGATGTTCCTCCTACCATTCACACTTCTTCTCCCTCTGATAGTAGTACTCCTCTGGCTACATCTTCCTCTTCAGTGGATACATCCACTCATTCTTCTTCTTACCCATATTCACCGATGCATGAATCCACTCCTCGCTCTCCTCCTTTTACATTTCCTACCTCTACGTCTCCTCCTATTCCGCGTCATTCCATGACTACCCGTTCTCAAACTGGATCCGTAAAGCCTCGGCATATCTTCAATTTTTCTGGTACTACTGACATTTCTCCTATCCCGCGTTCTACTCCTCAAGCTATGTGTGATCCAAACTGGAAATCTGTCATGGATGTCGAAATGGATGCCCTTTGTTCTAATCACACTTGGGATCTTGTCACTCCTCCCTCCTATGCCAATATTGTTGGTTATCGTTAGTTGTATCGTCACAAATTCGATAGTCTTGGCAAGCTTGATCGCTATAAGGCTCGCCTTGTTGCCCAAGGTTTTTCTCAACAACCTGGATTAGACTTTGACGACACGTTCAGCCCTGTTGTTAAACCTGCCACCATTCGTACGGTCTTAAGCATTGCTATCTCTCGTCATTGGCCTATTCATCAACTTGATGTTAAGAATGCCTTTCTTCATGGTGACCTTGCAGAGGAAGTGTTTATGAAACAACCTCCAGGCTTTGTTGATCCTCGATACCCTACACACGTTTTTCGATTGCGAAAAGCCTTGTACGGGCTTAAACAAGCCCCCGCGCATGGTACCAACGATTTGCAGTCTATCTTTTGTCCATTGGATTTCACAGCAGTCGTTCTGACACTTCTCTTTTTACATTTCACTGTAACTCTGAGGTCATATACCTTCTTTTGTATGTCGATGATATTATTCTCACCGCATCAGATTCCTCCCTTATCAATCGTGTTATATCCCGTTTGTCCTATGAATTTTCCATGACAGATCTTGGGCCTCTATCCTTCTTCCTCGGCATTGCTGCTACTAGGTCCTCGCAAGGTCTTTTTCTCTCCCAAACTGTGTTTGTTAAAGAAATCCTTGCTCGTGCGGATATGTCTTCCTGCAACCCTTGTAGCACTCCTACTGACATCAAACCTAAGCTTTCCGGTTCAGGTAAGTCGGTTTCTGACCCCACTCTGTATCGAAGTCTCGCTGGTGCTCTACAATATCTGACCTTCACTCGTCCAGATATTGCTTACACGGTTCAACAAATATGTCTTTATATGCATGACCCTCGTGAACCCCATCTTCTTGCTCTCAAGCGTATACTTCGATACCTTCAGGGAACTATGTCTCATGGTCTTCATATTTGTTTGTCTCACGTTGATCGTTTGGTTGCTTATTCTGATGTTGATTGGGCTGGGTGCCCTCAAACTCGTCGTTCTACGTCTAGATTTTGTGTCTGTATTGGGGATAATCTCATTTTGTGGTCCTCTAAACGTCAACACGTTGTATCTCGATCCAGTGCCGAAGCCGAGTACAGGGGGGTAGCCAATGTAGTTGCTGAAGCTGCATGGCTTCGAAATCTTCTACTTGAGTTGTCATGTTCGTTGACTCAGTCTACTGTTGTCTTTTGTGACAATGTCAGTGCCATGTACTTGGCTTCTAATCCTGTTCAACACCAAAGAACTAAACATGTGGAAATAGATTTATATTTTGTTAGGGAACGCGTTGCCATTGGTCAAGTGTGTGTGTTACATGTTCCATCTGCTCATCAGTTTGCTGATATTTTTACAAAAGGACTTCCTACATAGTTGTTTCTAGACTTTCGTAACAGTTTAAGCATTAATGAACCCCCTGCTCAAACTGAGGGAGAGTGTTAGTTTATATTGCTATACAGTGTATAGTATAGGGTCCTTATTGTATTTTCTGCATTCTTGCTTGTACTATTTATACAGATGGAATACACACAGAAACCCTAACGGGTATTTTCACTATCAAACAAATGGCATTTTGATACTCAAAATGTTTCAAGATACCAACAAGTTTCAAATTGCTTTTTTGAAAATGTTGTTCCATAACTCAAAAAGTATTTCAAATCTGACATAGGTTCGAACTTGTAATTTATATTGATAAACAATATGTCTCATGTTTAAATCATAAATCATATGACTATCAGTTTCATTCCTTGTTTCTAAATTGTGTCATTATTTAACATTTGCATTTTGAGATTGGAAAATTAACCTTTAAAGTGAAATTATTTTGAAAAATTAAATAAAAAATAATAATCAAGTTAAATAAATATAAACAAAATAAAAAAAATTAATAATTTAAATGTTTCAAGATCAATTAGACAATTAATTTGAGTTCAATAGAATATTGAATACTTGGGGACCAAACTTGTCAAATACAAAAACTTCAGTTCAATAGATTAAGACAAAATTGCAAAAATGGTCCCTGTGGTATGCATTTTTCTGAGGTTTAGTCAAAACCTCGACTTTTTTTGGCTTCCTGGTCCTTTTGAGCTAGTTTCGTTGCAGATTTGGTCCCTCGGGAAACTGAAATTATTGTAATACACTTGGGGTATTTATTTTTCATTTTTTTAAATCTAATAGTTCTTTATTTATTTTAATAATTAAAAAAAGAGGGGCCCACCTCCCTTTCTCTCTCACACAGACACACACATACACATAAGAAACAAAACTTCATAGAGGTACCGTCTCGTTCTTCACAACCTAACATTACACATAATGAAAATCTTAAAAACAAAACCTGATGTTACTCCTAGAAATCAAACCATACAAATCCCATAAATCAAACCTAATGAATATGAAATTAAGCCTGCTATTTTTTCAAATCGAGGTAAATGACCCTCTCATCCCTTACTCTACTCTCCACTGCCTCCATTTTTTTTGCTAATGTCTCATCTCTTGCATTATACAAATCAGATCTTCGTCGTTTAATCTGTCTTCTTTCCCTATCGTACCCATGTGCCCACGAAGCTAGCAGCTTCAACAAGAGCTTCGAATGTCACCATTGATCCATCATGATGTAATAGGTGACAAGGAAATTTCGACTTAAACCCATCACGTAAACCCAAAACTAAAACCCTTCACACCTACTTTGAAACCCATTACTAAACATGATTTTCTTTCAATCACATTTCAAGATACAATATCAACAAAAATTCAGCCCCAAAATCACATGTATAATGAGGTATTATTTTGTGAATGGAGATCAAAAGAGAAAGAAGAAAGAGTAAGAGGATATGTGGTTAAGGTAAGTGAAGAGACCGGTACAGATTTCACTATGTTGATTGATGAAACAAATAACATGGTGATAAGAACCTTAGAATAGTATGACACGACATCACCGAAGTAACTTCTTGGACATGGTTGGTGGAAATGTTATCATATTCGAAGCAAACATATTGATTCATTTATGTGAGATGGAGTACCATCGTCTTCCCCATCCATTCTCGTTTTTACTCCCCTTTCTTGGAAGGTTCCTCAATCTAAAAGATGATTACCAGATTCAAGTTTGTCAAGTGATTTTAGGTAATTCAGTTTGAAGGAGGAAAGAGGGAGAGAAAGATGTAGAAAAAAAAGGGTAGAAATCTAAGAGAGATATATTCAGCTCGTCGGGTTTAGAGAGAGAGAGAGAGAGAGAGAGAGAGAGAGAGAGAGAAGTGGGTCCTTTTTTATTAAATAAGTATTGAGATTAAAAAAAAATGAAAGAAAAATAGAAAATAAATACCCAAAGGTATTAAATTCATTTCATTTTACCGAGGACCCTTTTCACGTACAAACTAGGTCAAAAGGACCATGAAGCCAAAAAAGTCGAGGTTTAGACTAAACCTCGGAAAAAATGCATACACAGGGACCATTTTTGCAATTTTGTCTAGAATATTTAATGCTTGGGGACCAAATTTGTCATATACAAAAACTCAAGTGTGACCTCGACTTAACTACGTTTGAATCTAAAGTGTTAAGAAACTAACTTTCTAGGATTCATATATATGTCTTAATACTTATTGGTTAATATAGAGTCAGTTGGGAAACATAGTAGAAACTTAAAAGATTATGGACTAAAGTTGCCATCATCTCAAAGATTAGAACTAAGATCTACAATTCCCTCCATTCTCTTCGTTTCAAACGTTAGGAACTTAAGAGAGTTGGTGAATCTGATTTTGAGAGTGAAGTATGCAATTTGAATCTACGTTAATATGGGAAGGGTGCAAGTTTTGAGAGAAAATGGAAAGGTGGTTCCCTCCCCCTAAGCTAGTTTATTCCACCTTTTCAATGACATTTAAGCTTATATATTTATGTGTCCAACTCAAATTTGAATTTTTAAGATGCGTTTTTTGGAATTAATCCATAATTAGTATAAAATTTCTTGTTTATATCCTAATTTGTAGATGATAGTCTCTGACGAAACTTGAGCTATGAAGCTCCAATGGTGATTTTAAAGACTTAACTTCATCAATCATTTTTTGATATATGGAAACGTGAATTTGATATTATTGCAAGTGTAAGGCGTGTTTGGCAACGGACATTTAAAAGCTTCTATCTTTTATCTTTTAACAAAAAAACTCGATTTAAACAAAAAGTTTCATTTGATAGTACGAACATTTAGCGTTAACTTTAAACAAAAAGTTTCAAATCTAAAAGCTACTTCATATGTCGTTTATGAAAAAACTATTGAGCTTTATAATCAATTTCCAAAATTGTTCTTAAAAATATATTTATGTATCTATCTTTTTTAAACAATTGTCCTTTTATATAATTTTACATATTTCAAAATCTTCCAACTATTTTTTTCAGACACTCATATAACAAATAAATGTTACATCTACCCGCTATCAGTTATTAACTAGTTTTTGCCAAACACACCCTTAATGATATAATCTGATCATCACATTTGATTTTTTTTACCCAATCATTGAACTTAATATATATTTGGGACCTTATTTACTCTTTTGAAGGTTTGACATAAGGATTGGATGGTTGCCTTCATTCATTGCCCTTGAAGAATGGACCTCGTGAATACTCACTAGGCTTTCTAAACTTAACCTATGTATTTTGACATCTATTTAGATTGGAAAAATTAATGAATACCGTAGATGAATTTAACTTTTGGATATTTAAAAGATATTATAAATTTTAAATTTAAATATATCTAAGTTGTTTAGTTTACCTTTATCTCTGAGTCAAAGGTCGTTGGGAGTCATTATTTTATTTTACTTTTTAATAGGAAAAGTGAATGAAAATAAAAGTGGATGTCTGCCATCTGCTAGCATTGTGGTTTGGAATTGATTTTTATGAATAGCATACCCTTTCTTCGAACATTGTCAATGATCGAACTTAAATTAGATATATCAATTGAATGTCATTTGATGAGTATCTGAGAACAAAGGATAAGGAGAGCGACAAAGAAACGGAGGATAGAGTGAGATATATATTGAAATCTTAAGCTTCATCCATGTATGTATATTCCTATTCCAAAAGCAAAACAAGGGCATGATAAATATTTACTAGATATATTTTATTACACCCTCATATGCCTTGACATTTTAAACATTTTTAAATATTAATGACTTGATTTTTTTGAGAGCTTTAATCCACAAATTGGTTTTTGAAAATTGTTCTTTACAAAATAATAAGAGAAATGGAAGCCATGTTCATAAAAGTTAAACAACATAAAGACAATTGTTTCACAAAACGGAATCATTCAAAGTATAATAACATAACATCTCTCAAATCATGAAATCTCCGGGATAGTATGTATAGTCATACCTTTACTTGCCCTGAGAAACATTTAAATCAACAATTGTAATCCAAAACTTAGTAAATTCTCCAAAATATCCCACACAACAATACACATACAATTCATACACATAGGACCTTTAGCACAAGGCTGGACCGCCACCATGTGCAATAAATGAAGAAAAAAAGTCATCGACTGTCGTTAGGAATTAGTTTAGACAAATAAATGTAATAGGGAAGCAATGTAAGTACTACATTATATTGATAAATATAATCAAATGTGCCCTTACATATATGAATAATGCGACAAATAGGCTCAAAAATATATGTGCAAAGATTCATGTCATCTTAAGAACTAGTTAATATATTTGGGAAGTACACGGCGATGTGATTCCAAAAATATAAACTTCGTAAAAATCCGGCTTCGTATGAAGAACTTATGGTGTTTACTAGAAATAAAAATCAGTCACGTAATTACTTTTACGACGTAAAAATAGTACGAAGAGATCGGTTAAGTATTGGCTAATGCCAAAAAAGGAAAGTAGTATTCCTCGTTGTGAGAATTTTGAGACGAAAAATGTCAAGATTGGAGCTCATACGGGGAAGTTGTAACTTTTATAAAATCATTTATGGATACTCCCGTTAGGCCAAAAGATGAAAATAATTTTTTTTCAAAACAACCTATATGAGAGTTGTAGTACTAGTCGAGAACATCGTGTAGGTATAAAAAGGATAAAGATCGGAGCTCGCACGTGAATCATATAAAGTTTACAAAATCTTTTATGTGCATGCATCAGGCGCACCATGCACGGCGCGCACACTGACGCTAGATTCGCGAAAATTGTGGATCATGTGGCCAAGCAAGGGAGTGACACGTGGCAACGCCTGATTGGAGCCATGATGCACTTTACCCGACGTGCACCCCAAAGAGCGTGGCGCACAATCCAAAATGTAACATCGTGATTTTTCACCCCAAATTTTTTTATTTTAAAATCACTTTTTAACCAAAATATGTTAGCGGAAGTCTTATTTTGAATTTTAAACATCACCGATGTTACTTTATTTCAAAATTAACCTTCATCAAAATTAAGTTTATAAAACCAACACAAAACAAGTTCTCAAAAACCAAGTGTAATGAAAACTCCACGACATGACCAGAATGATATCATTACTAAAAATAGGCCAAATATAACTACCCAAGAGACCCCATCCTCACCAAGTCATAAGACTATGTTACCTGTACCAATGTAAGTCAAACAACAATCAAAGAAAAAAGTGTCAACATATGCTAAGTGAGCTAATCATAAATACAATGTTATGGAACGCACATATCCCAAATAGGCCAAACAAAATATCATGAAAACATGCATTCCGAAAACTCACATATCATGGCATCGCATACATCACATAACCAACACAATTAAGCTCAATAATATTATTCATCTTTAGATCTTGTTCATTTAGTGACACTTCATTATTCATGTTTGTAACTAATTTGTTACTTCATTCATCACTATAATAGTATTAAGTAATATTAATCTTCATTTTCATCATTAACAATTAGTCTCCTTTTAATCACCTTTGTAATTGTTGTTATAATACTTCGTATTTATGGGTCTATATAGTCATCAGTAACCCCAAGGTAAGTATCTCGTTCGCTACTAACGTAACCGATACAACCTAATGCATTAAGTAAGGTGTGACTCTCGCCCATAACATTATCCTTGGTTTTTGTTGTGTTCGCTACTCCGACGTTGCATATACTAGTACATATGTTGTAGTTAAGGATTGGTACAAGCAGTGCCAATTCCCTCAAGTTTCACCTCCTAAATCTCATGTGGTGTTTGCGCAGATGTTCCATCAATTGTCAACACCACTCTAGTCCTGGAAACCATGGACTAGACAATGGATATACTAGATGGTGCCAATCCCATCAAGTTACACCTGCCAAATCCCACGTGGTGTTTGTGCAAACATTACATCAATCGTCAACACCACTCCAATCCTGGAAACCATGGACTATGCCCCGATTGGTTGTCTAGAAAAACATTTGGTGTCCAAGTTGGCTTAAGCACTTATCCTATGGGTATCTTTCAATCATCTAGGCCACAATAATCTGAATAGGGTAAACACCTATGTATAGGTTGCTACCCTTCGCCCCACTAGTGTATTCCCCTATTAATTAATTTATTATTAATTCATCTTTCAAGGAATTACACATTTGACCTCCTTAAGTAATCATACATATTTATTAACATCTTTTACTAGCATATTACTTCACAAGTTCTTCTTATGTAAACAAGTAAACTATTAATTATAAGTTATAACATTTTACATCACATCCAATTTTCATGCACATATAACATCTTTATGGACTAGCATGCTTTGTCCTAAATCATCACAGAAAAATATTTCCAAGAAATTATGGTATGCACACATCACATAAAATTAACATAATGCACTCTTTCTATCATGACCCTAACACACCTCTCACATCGAAAGAATAAGAATCTAGTATACCAGCATCCTAAATTCTCATACACATAAGGAATAAACATTACCAATAACAAATCGTACACAATCAGTGTACATGCAATCTATAAAACCTAGGTTCATTCCATTGCATCTAAGATATGGAATTCCCTAACAAAGTACTTAAAACCACGAAGATTAACTCACGTTTGTCAAAAAAACGTCCTCTTTACACTTCAAATCTTATAGGGACTAAGGTATCAAACCTTCCCCTGATAAACTACAAATAAATGTATTACTAGAAGTTTACATTCGCAAAGAATAGCAATTTACTACCCAAAACATACAAATTATTAATTAGGCCACATTCTCATATTTTGACTTGAAACAACAATCTATTCAAGGCCGCTTTAGCACCACCTAAACCTGGAAAAATTACAATTTTTCTTCATATAGTAGTTAGACTTTGATCTTTTCAAAAAGTTTAAGCACAAGTCCATAAGAGTTTTCTATAATTTTCTATGAATTTTACAAAACTGCATATCCATGCAGCTAATTTCTGACCACTCTGTGAAAATGACGATTTTCACATTTGTTAGAGAAAACATCATGTCCTAGAAAAAATCAGGGACAAACTACACTCAAAATGAAGACTTTTAGAGTTTACGGGTCCACAATTTGACTCATGATGATTTTTCTAGATTTTTTTAAACAAAGGACAAAATGGGATTTTTCCTAAATTTCCCAGCTTTGAATTTGAAGGGTTGATTGACAAGTTAACCCATTAAGCCATAACCAAAATCAAATATAAGGATGTAAATTGAGTTTTTAATAGTAGCAACATGTCAAGAAATTAAAATAACAATTTCAACCTCAAACCATGACTCTAAGGACATTATTTTTAAAGGAAAAACAAGGTACATTACTAAAAGAGAGAACACCATTAAGGCTTGAGTTTCCTTCACCATTAAGCCTCATGAGAATACTTTTAAGGGTTGTTTTGAAGACCTTTTGGATGGATCAAAAAATGATATTTTTATTGAAAATTATCCTCTTGAATCAAGATAGCAATACCATGAATTTTAACAATCAACAAAGAAGACAACGTCCCCAAAACTTGGAGTAATTCAAGGATATGAACAATAAAAGTCTTGAGGGTGTTTACAACAACATTTTGACAGAAATTTGCCATCAAAATACACCCAATAAGTTGGAAATTAACCATATATAAAATGAAGGATTTCATGGAAAAAGAAGATGTGATCATTAATATTAAGAAGGAAGAAATTGGCAAGATAATCAACCAATTCTTCATCAATTGGAAAGAAATTGACATGAGAGGAAACCAAAACTTACAATGCACAAAAACCTATCGACCAACTCCCCCCTCCTTGAACGAACGTTGTTACACCTACTCTACTCTATGAAGCTCGTTGTTTTTTTCGTCTTGGACAATTGTCAAACGATGCTCAAAGAACAATAGGAGCCGCTCTTTTTTTTTTTGCTCTTGCCTTCTGTCAACGAAAAAAGGGAGGGAAGCAGGAATTGATCATTTAGTTATTGATTTATTTATTGTAATAGGCAATGCACAAGAGGAACGGACGTAGGGAGGAGGATCGATCCTCCTCCTTGGGAGTTATACCACAATATTATCTAATGGTCCCTATAATATCACAATTTATTACTAAGCCTACCTAACCCTAATAATCTAACATTTAAAGTTTCCTTTTATGACACCTGGCCCCTCACTTCATATTAAACCTTTTAATGACTACAAATTACTTTAATTTTCCTACAGAATCACTAGATTAAACTATTTTCTCTTAATTATTGTATAATTCTTATAGATATTAAATAACGCCATTTTTATTTAATTATATCATTAAATAACCTTAAAACCGAAAAACCATATGAAAATAAAGATTTGACTAATAGGAGCTAACATCATTGATTTAAAAAATTCGGGTCGTTACGTAAAACCCAGTTATAAATAGAGTGCCCGCGGACGATTTTCTACACACTTCTCAAGATCTCTTTCTCCCTCTGTTCGGTGCGCTTCAAGATTGCAAGTGGTCTCCGAGCTCCCGAATCCCAAAGCTACCCTACTTCCATGATTTACAGTACTAAGGTGAGTTCACGGCCTTACTTTTACCAGTTTTAAAAGTTTTACGGGGGAGAATACATGTTAATATGCTACATTATCGATTTTACAAAATATTATTATTTGTAATATATCAGTAGTTTACAAAATGCATGAAACGTTAGGATGATATTATGTCTGGTACCCTGCCAAAATTTTAGGAATAATATAATGCATAGTCGTTATGTTGCTCAAAACTATAGGATGACAGTATACCTGGTAGAAACTCTGCCCTAATATCCCAAATCAAAAACATCAAAAATATACATACATACATACATACATACATACATACATACATACATACATACATATTAATATAATTATGGAAGAGAATCGTATAAAAAACTAAAGGCAACAAGATCGATAAAAACATACTATAAGGTTAAACAAGGCAGTTTTTAAATGGGAATGATAATTTATCCCTTAGTTGATTAGTTTCCAGCTAACATCGGCCTATAATCGTTAAATATTAAGTGAGTAGGAAAGATATGTATAGATCTATATGGGATTGCCACCCCCACCTGTGGTTGCTAGCTACAACTGCTGACGTTAAAGTCACAATAGGCATAACTTTCTAAACTACATTACAATGTTTGATGAAGCATTATGTGGGGCAAATATCTAGTCAAAAGCTCAATTATAGGAACTTATTGTAACAAATGCTTGGCCAACCTTAATAATATAAACTACGCAGAGGGGAACGCCTTGAAGTAGTAATAGTATGTAACAATATACAAAAGAAGTAAAAACTTAAAAAAAAAGTAATGGGATAGTACGAAAGAGTATATATCCTACCAAGAAGTTCACAGGAAATCTAAAAATATAAAACCATTTTAAGTGTAAAACTACAAAAACCTGTGAATTCACCAACATTATGTTGATGTTTTCAAACCACATATGTTCTTAGGGAGATGAGTTGCGAAGGTAGCAATGTGAAGGAAGTAGTTATGAAGGAAGTGTCTGGAAGTCTCATTTGTTCTCTTATTGTTTATTGTCGTTAGGATATGCTTGTACCGCGAACGAAGATGTAACCCCTTTATAAAATAAATAAAAATAATGGTTATGATATATCTTTTGTGTGATGTTCAATATATTCAATAACTGTGTACCATCATCACAATGTCACACAACCCGACTTTTCCGCCGTCGGGCAGGTGTGTGACAGACTGGTATTAGAGATATTGGTTATAGAGAACTAGTAGTTCCTTAGGAAATACAACTATAACATAGGGCATACACTCTAATAAGGTTTAACCTAACCCTAATAATTAAAATTATTATTATTAATTACCCTACTGATAAACTACCTACGGAAGAAGTAACAAGGCTAGAAATTGTCGCTTAGGTTGCTGGATTTCAGAGAGGCTACACGCCAAAATGGCTCTGCCCTCTGGCTTTTCTACCTGGCTAATCCTTAGGTAGGTGTATTTATAAGAGTTTATATCATAACAAAAATCCATGAGATCACAAACTCAAGATTTTAGGTCAAATACAATATCTATAGTTAGTACCACAACTAGACATAGAATGCGTAACTAAGTTTTATTATGGTCTGACCGATGCACAGCTAAACTCGGGTACGGTAGTTGACAAGCTAAACGCTTAAGGTTGCTCGGATTAGTAACCTAGTTCTACTACTTGAGGTTCTTGAATGGAAGACTTAGATGGAGATATAATACTTGGGGATTTGACACTTAGCTTGAGTTACACTAATGGGGATGCCTAGATTGATGGTCTATAGTCTTGTATCCAACATAGCCATGTAGAGAGTCGCAGGAGACACAGTACTATCTACTACATACTTATAATTAGATATATTTGTATTTATGGATTCTCATACTATGTCTCATAAATATCTATCATGTTTGATGTCTTATGCAGGTTCGCAAGAGAAGTATGGCTGATATGGGTATATGGATGACGCCTCCTTTACTAGTGGAGGACTAGGTGGTACCACATACATCGGAGCCAGAGAACAACTATAATCTAGCGATGCCATTACAACCTACACCCATATCATCAGAGTAGGAACCCGAAGATGAGGAAGAGGAGAAGCCCTTCGAGGAGGAGGGGTCCCATGGTGAGGAGGATGACGGGAATTCATTTGATAGCTCACCTTACTTAGATTCATCATCCAGTGATGACCCTTCTAAGCATGCAAAGCCCGAGGAGGAATGTGAGCCTACAGTTGGAGGCGACCTAGAGCCCAATTCATCATTGGATACCATATCATCCTTACCCCCACCATCTCACCGGTCCTATAGGCTTCGTATCATGGGTCCTAGGTAGAAATTCACCCTGAGGAAGTCTACCCTCATTCCATATATCAAGCAAGCT